>NC_085138.1:119523827-119756049 GCF_035046485.1 Aedes albopictus
GACGGACTATCCCCGGCCGGTTGGACTTGGCGTTCGCGCATAGGTGGAACGCAAACGACACATCGGAAACGACATCGTAAATATCATCTTCGTGGACGAAGGCCCCAATGGCGAGGAACCGGAGTTCAATCCGAACAACATTAAAAGTCAATTCACACGTAAGTAAACACACCACTCGGCGCGTTGTTTGTTGGGTATGTACGATGTTATATAGGGGAACCAGCCTAGAACGTGGTTGTTGCGCCACTGTTTCTTCGATAGACTGGGGTGATGTGGGTGGGCAATGGCTAGGAAGTGTTTGCTCTCCATTAACGGTGGATTGGATCCGTTCTGAGTAGCCAGAATGGAAGGCGGAATTTTGATGATGTGAACAGGATTACAATTGAGCTTGTACAAATTGAGAAACAAAATTGGATTGCTAATGATTTGATTAGAAGAGAGACCGTGGATAAGGATATTCTAATATCGGTGTTCACGTCCAGGCGTGCCAGCGTTCTGGCGAAACCGTGTGCGTGCTTCTACAATTTACATATTCACTCGGTAATGGTAGAATTACAGTGACGCTCACCAATTCATTTTATTAGGAAACAACTCCACTAACATGTTTGCTTTATGAAGAGTTCAGTTAACCATTCTCAAGTAATCTTTAGCGTCATACTCGTTTTTTTATGGAACCTGTAGCAAAAAGATTTATTTATCTTACGATGTGGGGTACTTGTAGGTCAAACAAATGCATCGCAATCCAATATCCTTTTTGACAACTTTTGATGTAACTGAAACTCTTTTCTCATTCCAGATGTGTTTGCAGTCGTTACAAAGCGAAGTCGAAAGTATCGTATATCTGTATACTGTGATGAAACCGTACCACCATTCGGACCAACGCTGCCCAATCCACCGGAATTCGAAGTAAGTAAAAATTCATTCACTTAGTTTTGGGAAACGTTCACTAAATGTATCACTAATGGGCATCTACGCAAAACTGGCCAATGCAGATGACACTTTTTCGTGAAAAACTGCTAAAAACATGTATGATTTATACACTAACTTATTGTTAAACTTTACGCATTACATATATAGAAATTCAGCGTACACTCTGCTTATCCAACCGTAGCGACACATAATTGTCCATCACCTATTTAATTTGCCCCAAAATGAGCCGTGAACCACATTATTGTCCGCAAAACTCGGGCAATAAATCCAATTGACCGAAAATAGTCGCGCACTTTTGGGAACTCTGTCTTTGTTACGGCAGTTCTACCTGACAGTGAATGCTTGCCACGCTGGCCATCGCATGTGACTTTGATTGATAGGTGTGGTAAATGAAACGTGGCAGTAGAGGGTATTTCTCGCGAAGGTTTTTTTTTGGTATAATTCTGCAATTCGAATGTCGCGTTTTCCTTTCTCTCTCTTCTCTTACTTTGAGATATATGTACTCAAAACTAAAGTGATTACCATTCCGTTTCTGTGGTTGTCCTCAGGATCCAGCCGTGTTTCGAGACTTTTTGCTGGTCAAGCTGATCAACGGCGAAAAGGCCACCTTTCAGACACCAACTTTTGCCCGCAAACGGGAGCGAACCCTGGAGATGCTCATCAAGGACCTGTACGAGGAATATGTGCATGACAATAAAATGGTAAGTTGCGAACAATAAATTGAACACTTGTATAGGAAAGAGCATAGTCAATGTCATGTTGAAATTGCAAAATTGTTTGGTTGTGGGCTATTTCACACCTTTTACAGCAATTTGATAAGATAATGTAAAGCCTCCATGACCCGATCTTTCACAAATCAATATCTTGTACCTCTGCTGTGAACACCAGTTCTCATTTGCGAAGAGCAGCACAAATTTCACATTTGAGTAGAATATGTATTTGGACTTCGGTGCGTCGGTTAAGGGACCTTTAATAAATAACCTAGACCATATTTTGATCATTTCCGAATACACTCGTGGAGCGGACCTGGTGTGGTGGTTAGAACACAAGACTATCACGCCGAGGACCTGGGATCGAATCCCACTCCCAACATACTCACAAAATGTGGGTTCTTCCTTCGGAAGGGAAGTAAAGCGTGGGTCCCGAGATGAACTAGCCTAGGGTTAAAAATCTCGTTAATACAGACAAAAAAAAACGAATACACTCCTTTTTCTGCCTTTGTAAATTCTTGTGCATATAAAAAATTTTAAAATTTGTAAGGTCTACGACCAAGACCACCCTCCCCCCCCCCCCCTCTTCCGAATCAAACTGCTTTTCAGCTACATCGTAAGGACAGACTTGTAAAAATCCCCCTCACGATTTCGAGCGCACTAATTTCTTCGTAAACAAAATTTAACAAAAAATAAACAGTTATGTGAAGCTTGCTTCTTGAGACTTGTGTGCCAGAAGTTCTAATGCACTATTGAAGCGGGATTTCAAGGCGTTTGTCCTTGAACTAACAAATGCAGCTCTGTTTTTCTACTCTAAGCAATATTGGAGATAAAATATAAAAAAATACTCATATGGTGGGGAACTGGGACCAACTCCGATTATAACGATGGAGAAGGGACTACTTTCCCATCCTAACCCTAAACCATTTGGGAATCAGGATTCCTTCTGAGATTCTTTATGAGACTTAAAGGGATTTCCTTCACGATTTTTTCAGGAGGTCCAGTAATCCTACAAAAATTGTTTCCGAAATTTTAGAATTCCTTTCGAGATTTTCCTTACATTATCTTTTGGAATGTCTTCAGTAACTTTTTTTCTGAGATTTTCAGAAGCAATTTCTGGCAAAATGGATTTCGAAAAGAACTATGGGTTTCCTCTACCAGAAGCAATTTCGGAAGAATTCCGTGAAAAGCTTGGAGCAATTACTTTCGAAACTGTTTAAGGAATTTCGCAAGGAAATTCGTAAAGAATTCTTACAATAATTCCAAATGGAATTCAATACATAACTACAGGAGGAATGCCCTAAAATATTCCTGGGGGAATTCCGTGATTAACTCCGGAATGGATTCCATTAGAAGCATCTGGGAGATTTGCAGAATGAACTTCCGGAGGAATTCCTAAAGGATCTGCTGGATTTTTGGAACGAAAAGTTCTTAATAGAAATCCGGAATGGATTCCCGGAGGAATCCCAGAAGGAGCTCATGAACAATTCCTCTAAGAAGTTATTAGAGGTTTGCCGGAAGGAATTCTTGGAGAACTATCGGAAGGAGCTCCCGAAGATATCCAGAAAAAAGTTTTTGAAGGAATCCCGGATGAGATTCTTGGAAGAATCCCGTAAGGAGTTTTCGTAGGAATACCGGAAGGAGTTCCCGGAGATATTCCTTCAAGCCCATCGAGGCCACCAGAAATTATTACTTCAGAGAGGGGCTAGTGCAGTTCACACACTCTAGTCGGCGTATTGCAAACTTCCTCAGTAGCCTCACCGCTCCTTATGTTAACGGAAGGCGGGAAAGGGTTGTCACCATGCCTGCATCCCCGCTGGGCTGCACTGACTTCTTCTTCTTCTTCTTATTTCTGGCGAGCCGACACCGTTCGGCATCAGCTCTAGTTTAACGTCCGCCTATTTCTGGTACTAAGCCTAAACACGGACGGTCAGGGAGACATCCACACACACCCGACACCCTACATATCGAACCCATCAACACATGGGCCGGGACCTACGGCTTTACTTCCTATCCGAGGGAAGGCGTGATCAGATATTTTTGTCTCAGAAATACCGACGGCGTCGACTAGGATTGAACCTAGACCGACTGGGGTGAGAGGCAACCACGCTTACCACTACACCACCGACGCCGCTGCTGCACTGACTGACAATATCATGAACTGATGCTACATGCACCGTAATTTGATCTCATCCTCAAGTTGCCGCTTACACCGCAAGTTGCGGAAATGGATTACGCTTTGTGCCAAACCTCAGACACACGAACAAAACGATTTCCGTGTTTTTTTTTTTAAACCTGCACAAACCCTGCACTTGGGAGTGCACACATGGATGAAACGGTGTATACACTGCAAATTTTGTTTACTGGTATTCAGCAAACTTTGCTGATTTTTTTGTGTGTCGATTTCATTCAGCAATGCGAATTTACTGAATATCAGCAATTATTTTTAAACTTGCTGAACCATCCAGCAACATTGACAGTTGATCAGCAACGTTGTGCTGAAAATCAGCAAAAAATTTGTGGAAATTCAGCAATTTAGTTTGCTGATTTTTTTTTTGTGCTGGAAGCGTTTCAAAAAATGTGGTGTGCAGTATCTACACTGCAAATTTTGTTCGCTGGTATTCAGCAAATTTTGCTGATTTTTTTTTGTGCTGATTTCATTCAGTAATATGAATTAACTGAATTTCAGCAATTATTTTTCAACTTGCTGAACCATCCAGCAATTTTGACAGTTGATCAGCAACGTTGTGCTGAAGTTCAGCAAAAATTTTGCTGAAATTCAGCAATTTATTTTGCTGATTTTTTTTTGTGCTGGAAGCGTTTCGAAAAATTTGGTGTGTACACACTATTTTTGATTCGCCGGAAACCAGCAAAATTTTGTTTTCTGTTTTCTAACGGCTTTTTTTACAAATTTTCTCAACTATGGAAAATTTTTTCCAGTTCAATTTTTTTTTGATTCCTGAGAAAATTTGCTTTCATTTTGTAAAAAAAAAAAACTTTGTTTCTACGATGCTTCGTTCTTGAGTTATCATTTTTCAAAGTAAGTATGTAGTGTCAGGGGAAAACAAAAATTTCCACCTGAGTTTTCCGGGGAAACAGGCGACCCTGAATTTTTCTCTTTTTTTTTGTTCATACATCCATGAGCCCCGCCTGTGAGAAAGACTTCATAAAAATCTGAGACCCTTCTGCCCAAACCCGTACGGTAATAAAAAAATACCCGTCTACGAAGTTTACGGGCAGTCCCGCATGGTTTTGCTTGACTACTAAAATCGACTTCGTAAGTTTAAGGCTCTATTGAGAATGGAAAATGTTCCAGAACAAAAAAAGGACTTTTTCCCAAAATGATTCACAAGTTGAAGAAAATAAGAATATCCGATTGTTTATTCAGTCAATTGTGTGTTTTCAGCGGAGAACTAGCCAATCTGCTATTTACAGAGGGATAGTGAAAGAAGGCCAACCGTGCCAGAGCCAAGGGCGTAGCCAGAGGGGGCAGGGGGGGGGGCGTTGCCCCCCCTGGTCGACAGGGGGCCGACTCAAAAATTGTCAATAATTCAAGTGTTCCAGAAAAAATATTTAAAAAAAACTATTCTCTAGATTATTTCAATAATTGAGGTTTTTATCCACAATTATCCAACCTTTTTTTCTTGAAAATCACAGGAAATTTCGTCAAGTATTTCTCCAAGAGATCTACTTCAATCTTATCATAGAATTTAACCAAATAACAAGCTTGGATGAATGGTTAAATTTTGTGATGTTTATTCATGGAACACAAAAACAGCATGGCAAGTTTCCGGTAGGGAAAAACAAGGACTTTGTAGACTTTGTAGTTATATGCTATTGCTACACGAATTTTCACTTGTTTCCTCCCACGATTCCTTCAGTTTTTTACAAATCCTTCTGCTAGGATATATCGATGAATTCCTTCAGGAATTTTCCATAGCTTCCTTCAGTGATTCCTAGCATGGATTGCTTCAGAGAGTTTTCCAAGAATTCCTGTATGGGTTTCACCAGGCATTCCTCCGGGAAGTTCTCCTGGGATATCTTTAGAAGTTCCTTCAGTGATTGTTCCAGTGCTTTTTTCGATAATTCCTCCAGAAATTTCTAGGAATTCCTTAAATCATTGTACAAAACATTCTCCATTCAAAAATTCCAACAATAATTCGTCCAAAAAATATTGCAGACATCGATGCCTTCATTTTTTTTTCCTACAGAATTTCTTCCAGAAATTTGTTAAGAAAGCTTTCCTGGGATTTTCTGAGGAATTCATCATGGGATTGCTTCCGGGATTCCTCCAGATTTACCTTCAAGCATTCTTCCAAGTATTCGACCGAGACTATCTTCTGTATTTATTTCAGAAACAACTCCAGGAATTATTTAAAAAAAATCCTCCAAGGGTTCGCCCAGGAACACTTTGTAGAATTCCTTCAGAAGATCTCCAAAAAATAATCCAATACTTCCTCCAGGAACTATTTAGGAATTCCCCAGGATTTCTCCTGGAGTTTTTTCAGGAACTGCTACAGGGATTCCCCAAGGCGTTCTTCCACGAACTCTTATTAGTATTCCTTCAGGATTTCTCCAAGGATTCCATCTGCAATTTTTTCAGAAATTTTTACTGCGAATTCTCCATGAATTTCTTCAGAGATTCCTCTAAGAATTATTCCAGGGATCCTCTGGAAATTGAAATGCGTATAGACATTTCTCCAGAAGTTCCTCCTGGAATTCTTATAGAGATTCCTCCGTTAAACTCTACGGGTATTCTTCTAGGATATGCCCCAGGGATTCCTCCAAGAATTTCTGCAGGACTTAACTCGGGACTTCCTTCTGTGATTCTTTCTGAAACAACTTATTTTGAACATCCTCCAAAGATTCTCCCACGAACTCTTTTTAGGGTTCCTCCAGCAATTCCTCATTGTATTTGTTTAAGGATCTTTTCTAGGAATTGATTCAGTACTTCCTCCAGGAACTGCTTAGGGATTCCCTTAGTAATTCCTCTTGAAATTTCTACCGGGTTTCCTTCTGGAGTTTCTTCAGAAACTCTTCTAAGGATTCCTCCCGAATTTGTTCAAGAACTCCATCTGCGATTTCTTGAGGAATTATTTCTGGTATTCCTATACGAATTTCTTAAGAGATTCAGGGATTCCTTCAGAAATTCTTCCAGGATTTTTTCTAGGAATACCTTCTGGATTTTTTCCAGAAATTCCGCCAAGAAATCTTCCAGTATTCCATCCAGGAATTGCTACAGCCATTCCTCCAGGATTTGCACAAAAATCTCCTCCAGGAACTTTTCTAGTGATTTTTCCAGGGATTTCTTCAGAAATTCCTCCGGGAATTTCTCAGGCGATTTTTTCAGAAATTTCTCCCAGAGCTCCTCTAGAGATTCCCCCAGAAATTCATCCACAAATTGTTGAAGGAATTTTTACAGAGATTCCTCCTAGAATTACTTCAAGGATTCCGCCAGCAATTCCCAAAGGATAACCTCCAGCAATTCCTCCAGGATTTTATTTAGGAATTTCTCCAAGAACTATTCCAGGAAATTCTCCAGGAATTACCCCAAGAATTTCTTTAGGAATACCTCCAGCAATTTCTCTAGGGATTGATCCAGGAATTGCTTCTCGACATCCTTCAGAAGTTATGTCAACAATTTCTCCAGGAATTTTTCCAGAAATTCTTCTGGAAATTTTTTCAGACATTCTTCCAGTAAATTCTCTAGGAATACCCTCAGGAATTTTTCAGGGATTCCTCCAGAAAATCCTCCGAAGATTCCTCCAGGAAATCCCCCAGAAGTTCCTCTGAACATTATGTTTGGAAATCCTCTAGGGATTTCTTCATAAATTCTTCCAGGAAATTCCATCAGCATTTTTTCAGGGATTCCCTCAGGAATTTCTTTACAAATTGCTTCTAGGATTCCTCCAAGGATTTCTTCAGGAATTCCTTCGAGGATTTATCCGAGAATTCCTCCAGAAATCCCGCTAGAAATTCCTCCGGAGTTTTCTCAAGGGTTTTTTTTTCAGAAATAGAAAAATAATAGAATAAAAATAGAAATTTCCCAGAATTCCTCCAGAAATTCATCTAGTAATTCTTCCAAAAATTCTTCTAGAGATTCCTCCTGAAATTCCCAAAGGAATACCTCTAGGAATTTCTCCAGGATTTTATCCAGGAATTTCTACAGGAACTTATCTAGGAATAACCCCAGGAATTTCTACATGAATTCCCCCAGGAATTTCTCCAGGAATTTCTCTAGGAATTGCTCCTGGACATCTTGCAGAAATTATGTCAACAATTCCTCTAGGTATTTCTCCGGGAATTTCTCATGAGATTCCATCAGGAATTGCTTAAGGGATTCCTCCAGAGATTTCTTCATGGAATCTCTTCAGGAAATTCTTTGAAGATTCCTCCAGGAAATCCTGCAGAAGTTTCTTTAAGGATTCTTCCAGAAAATCCACTAAGGATTCTTTAGAAATTCTTCAAGAATATTCTCCAGGAATACCTTCAAGAATTTTTCAGGGATTCCTCCAGGAATTAATCATGGAACACCATCATACATTAGGGATTGCTTCATATATTCTTCCAGGTTTTTTTTTTCAGAAATTCCACCAAGAAATCTTCCAGTTTTTCCTCCAGGAATCGCTACAGATATTTTTCTAGGAATTCCGCTAAAACTCGTCCAGGGTTTTTTTCAGGGATTTTTCCAGAGATTTCTCCAGGAATTCCTTCAGAGATGTCTCTTGAATTCCCTCCGTGAATTTCTCAGGGAATTTTTGTCAGAAATTTCTACCAGAGCTTCTCCATAGATTCCCCCAGAAATTCATCCAGAAGTTGTTGAAGGAATTCCTCCAGAGCTTCCCTCACGGATTCCGCCAGAAATTCCCAAAGGAGAACCTCCAGCAATTCCTCCAAGATTTTATCCAGGAATATCTCCAAGAACTATTCCAGGAAATTCTTCAGGAATTACCCCAAGAATTTCATCAGGAATTCCTCCAGAAATTTCTCTAGGAATTGATCCAAGAATTGCTCCTGAACATCCTTCAGAAAATATGTCAACAGTTTCTCCAGGAATTTTTCCAGAAATTCTTCTGGAGACTTTTTCAGAAATTCTTTCAGGAAATTCTCCAGGAATACCCTCAGGAATATTTCAGGGTTTGCTCCAGCAAATCCTCCACAGGATTCTGCCTGGAAATCCTCTAGGGATTTCTACATAAAATCTTCCAGGAAATTCCTGGAGAAATACCATCAGTAATTTTTCGGGGATTCCCCCAGGGACTTCTTCACAAGCTCCCTCTAGGATTCCCCAGAGATTCCTTCAGGCATTCTTTCAAGGATTTATCCAAGAATTCCTCCAGAAATTCCGCTAGAAATTCCTCCAGGATTTCAGAAACAGAAAAATAATAGAATAGAAATAGAATTCTCCCAGAATTTCTCTAGAAGTTCATCCAGTAATTCTTCCGAGAATTTCTCTTAGAGATTCCTCCAGAAATTCCCAAAAAAAAAATACCTCTAGAAATTCCTCCAGGCATTCCTCCAGGATTTTATCCAGGAATTTCTCCAGGAATAACCCCAGCAATGTCATCAGGAACTACCCCAGGAATTTCTCCTGGACATCTTTCAGAAATTATGTCAGCAATTCCTCTAGGTATTTCTCTAGGAATTTCTCCCGAGATTTTATCTGGAATTGCTTCCTGATTCCTCCAGATATTCCTCCAGGGATTTCTTCACAAATTTCTTGAAGGAAACCCCCCGGGATTCCTTCAGGAATTCCTTCGAGAATTTCTCCAGGAACTCCACTTGCAATTCCACTAGAAATCTCTCAAGGGGTTCTTTCAAAAATAGAAACATAACAGAAATAGAAACAGAAATCTCTCAGAATTCTTCTGGAGATTCCTCTAGATATTCATCCAATAATTCGTTCAAGAATTCCTCTAGAGATTCCTCCAGAAATTTCCACAGGAATACCACTAGGAACTCCTCCATTTATTCCTCCGGGATGTTATCTAGGAATTTCCCCAGGAAATTTCTTCCGGGATACCTCCAGGAAATACCCCAGGAATTTCTCCCGGAATATTCCTGGCATCCTTCAGGAATTATGCCAGCAATTCGTCCAGGAATATCTCCTGGAAATACTCTTGGGATAGTTTGAGGAAATTTTCAGGGATTCCTCCAGATATTCCTCCAGAGATTCCTCCAGCAATTACTTCAGGGATTTCTCCACGAATTTTTCGAAGGGTATTTCCAGAGATTCCACCAGGGAATCCTCCAGAAATTCCTCCAAGGGTTCTTTCAGGAAATCCTCCTGGAATTTCTCAAGGGATTTTTTTCAGAAATTTCTCCAGCAATTCCTCCCAGAGTTCCTCTGGAGATTTCATCAGGAATTTCTCCCAGAATTCTCCTAGGGATTCCAAGAATTCACCCAAAAATTACCCAATGAAATTTTCCTGGAACTCTTCCAGGAATTACGCCGGGAATGTGCTCAGAAGTTTCTACAGGCATTTCTCCAAGGATTCCTTCACAAATTTCTCTAAGATTTCATATATGAATTTTTAAAGACATTTCTTATGAAATTTTACTAGGGATTCCGTCCAGAATTCCTCCAGAAATTTCTCCAGAATTTCCTCCAGGGAATCCTCCAGAAATTTATCTAGGATTTACTCATGAGATCTCTTCAGAAATTTCACTAGGTATCCCTCCCATGACTTATCCAGGAATTCGTACAGGTTTATTTTTTGAAATTTTTACAGGAGTTCCTTCTGGAATTCAAAAATTCAAAAAAATCTGGAGGAATTTCTCCAGTAAATAGTATTGGAAGATAAATGGAAGCATACAGGAACCAGGAAATTCTAGGTTTATCCTCAAAAGAGTTCGTAATTTCCAAAAGAGTTCAGCTATAATTTGTGGTGAATGTTTTGTAGACATTGACAAAAAAATCAGAGCAAAATATTGCACGAGTTAATAAAAATCCTTAATCTTCCAGAAATTGGCCATCGCTACCAGCGTTGATTTGTGTAGATCAGGCGAGTTTTTGTTAACGTATTGTACAAAATACAACAGGGTTAAGGGTTAAATAAAGCTTTTAGAATATAATGTTATCATATTCAATTTCATCGTGTTGCGTTTAGTTATAAAAGCTAGTAGCTACATTTTCACTAAGGGTGCTTGCCCCCTTCCCCCCCTGACCGAAAAGCTGGCTACGCCCTTGGCCAGAGCACTGCTAACCCTTTGGATCCAGATTTTTTTTGTTGCTGCTGTCGCAACCTAGCGCGGTTGGAACACGTTTGTTATGCTCGGTTTCATCGCCGGGGTCATATATGTCTTCTCCGGCTCCAAAGGACGACCCAACTAACATTTATTGTGAATGTAAACGTCAACGAAGCGTCCTCAATACGGCTTGATGCTAAGTTACTGTGTTGTACATATGGACGGAAGCTTCTATGCAAGCCTTCTACCAATGAATCTGGCGAACTTAATCCACTTGTACATGCTGTGCGATTAGCTTCTATGCCACCTAGTCATAGCTCTTTTCTCGGCTCCTATGTAACCACTAACTGAATAACATCTTGAGAAGGCGCTTTTTCAGCCTTTTCGCAGTTGTTAAATAATAGTTTTACTGCATACCCAAATTAAACGATTAAATATAATTAGGTTATGGATACCGTGACGCAATACATGTGGAACTGGAATTATCACTTTTAAAATTGAATGATTAAAACACTTGCCGCTACTCGGAATCGAACTCCTGATCTCCGTATCCACTGGTCCCGATGATGTCCTCGCTGCCACACTGCTATATAAAATAACATAGAAAATAGCCCGTTTTGTTTTACTCCAGACAAGGCTTCATAATTGTGCCACAAGGAACCTTACCCAAGGGAACGTCCATAAATTACGTCACGCTTTTAGGGGGGAGGGGGGGGGGTTCCGTAAAGTGTGACAACCCATACAAAAATTTCAGAGGTTTCAAACAAAAAGTGTGACATAGGGGGTAGGGGGGTTAAAAATGGGCAATTTTTGCGTGACGTAATTTATGGACGCTCCCAAACTTCATCTAGCCGTAATGAAATCGCATAACGGCCATTAAAGCGCTGCTGGTTTGGGGGTTTTTCAGTATAACGAATTGTACTGTATAGTAGCAGCTGTTTTGTTAGTGGGGACTCCTATTCGATGTGTTCAAGTTTTCACATCTTCCGGGAAATCTCCCGGAGTTGTAATAGAGTGGAGTAAAGGCAGCCCCAGTGACAAGCAATGGATTTCTGAAAACCGAGTTGGGTAGCTGTATGGTGCTTCTTTTGCAGTCGTGTATTAGCTTATGATTTATATTTGACTAGCTTTCCTTTTATTCAGCGTTGACTGCTTTTACCCGATGGTTACACAACAGAAAGCAAATGACTGAAGCTTATAGCGCTGAAAATGTTAGTTGGGGAACGCAACAGGATAGAATTTACTGACGGTGTCTGTGGCAAAAAGTATTATAGAAAAAAAAAGTATCACTAAGTCACCCACCAAATAAAAGCTAGGAGTGCCCGCATTCATTAGAGGCTAAGAGCAAAATGTTCTATCGGGGGGTCTAGAACAATTTTTGTTTTTTTTTTTCGTGATATGCAAACATATCTTGACATCATTCACCTATAGTAATGATCAAATCACATTAAGGAATGATTTTATGTGTCGGGACATTTCACCCCACCTTGGCAGTTTGGACTTTGTTCCCCTACTTTACTCGCTCTCAGTCAAATGGAAGCTGTCGTCGGTACCGTGCAATTTTGAGCACGGAGAGTTTTGACCGCAGTTCGACCATCAACACAGTAGTAATCAGAGTCGCTGCTACCCCCACGATGTATATTTATCTGATGCCGATAACATTGGAGAGGTGCCGATCATAATGTGGTCAATTTGCTATGGTGATCGAAGTTGTTAAGATAAGGAAGGCCATATTCTATCAGAAGACCGGCTCCAGAGGCACGTTATACTCCATTTAAATTATTTATGCCATTCTAGGCAGTGTTGGGAATATTCACTCTCACTTGAGAAAAATGCTATCAAAAAACGGTGGATGAAGCTTTTTATCTTATTTTTTTTTCCGAATGAACTAATAGTCACACACGTATACCAAAGCCGAGAGAGAGAGCTGTGAGCACGAGGTGAGTACACGCAGAACTCGATGTACACAGAGCAACGAGTAACTTTCACGCAGCGAGCAAAAAGACAAAAGAATTTTCACGCAGATTTGTGTAACCCCGAATCAGCACATTTTTTGTGTTAATCCAGTCGTACACAAATCTGCGTGAAAAATCCTTTGTCTTTTTGCTCGCTGCGTGAAAGTTACTCGTGTGCTGTGTTGTTTCATTTAAGGGTGTAGAAATTACACTCACGCCCACCGTGCACGGAGAGACGAAACTACCCAAAAGTGAGTTCTTTCCACCCAACTTCGGGGTTGCGTGCGTCAAGCCAATTTTGAGTTGATGGAATCGATGTTTTTGTTGGGTTGTTCCCGCTTGCTTCCATGTGAAAAAAATACCTAATTTTAAGTTTTTTCCACCCAACCGAAATTTTGACTAGGTTGTATTCACTCAAATTTGAGTACTGTGCTAGAAACTCAGTATTGGCTTGACGCACGGAACTGCAAAAGTTGGGGTGTTTCTCTCTTCACTCTCTGACAACAATAGAAAGAGCGCATGAAAAGGGAGATGAAAAAGAACTCAAAATTGAGTTTAAAAGTACCTAATTTTGAGTTTTTCAGTTTCTCCGTGTGGTGAGTCGCTTTCACACCTCTTTCACGACTTTGGTATGCGTGTGTGACATTTACTTCATTCGGCATCTAGATAAAACTACAATGTTAAAGCCCTTCAAGCATCGTTTTTAGATAGCATGCTTCTGAACCGTTCAGTTACTGATATAGTAGCAAGTAAAGTGAGTATAACTGTTTGTAAGTGAGTATTCCCAACACCGGTTGTAGGTGGCAGCAAAGTAAATGATTCATTGACTATCTCATTATTGGTTGACTGATAGACGCTGAACCTCCCAACTGTCGTTCTGAACTCTTATGATGATTTTGACGTAGTGGCTTGGTGGGTAATGGTCGCACTTGCTTTTAATTTGTGTACAGTGTGTCAGTGCTTTAAAATTTTGGGCTGTGCATCTTGATTACGCTTAGATTGCAATATTAAACCTTTACCTTGAGCCTGCACATTCTCCCGTCGATCAACCACCAATCGATTACACGTCTCTGGGTATTTTCCATTGATATGAACGATGAACTTCTGTAGATCACAAGATCTGTAATTCCACAGCTTCCAATGGTAAGTCCTTTTTCATCATTCAAACTTTCTCAATTTGCTCAAGGATTACGATTCTTTTCAATCTAATTCATGCAAACAACTACCATCACTACCCCCAAAACATCAAAACAACTTGCTTCTAGTAGAGTCAAAATGACATTTATTGATCGGATCGGACAATTGATTTACATCGCGCAACCACGTCCCCCATCCATCGACGAAATTATCTTCCCAGTGCCTTCACGCCAGCCGCAACCGGTAGTCCCTTCTGGGCGGCATTAAACACACGCTTGCCGGCCTTTTCCTGTCCGATGAGAAAATAAATTAAATAAGAATCAGTATCCATTACCAGCTCTCGGGGTCCGATAAATATCAATCCGCAGTGTGGTGGGCGACCGCCAGTCAGTACTTACAATTTTCTTTCCCAGCTTCTTCAGGCGGCCGGCTTCGGTTTGACCCAGCAGCAGGAGCGCTGCCAGGATCACAATCAGGAACAGTTTGTTGAAGTTCATTGCGACTGGACTGGGGATGACAGTGGCGTAGGCTTCCTCGAATAGTGTGGCACCGATGGCGATGCAACGGAACTGCAAATTGATAGATTGAGATGCTGCTGGGAGCTGTTTTATAGTTGTCACACCAAGTGATAAGTGAGCCCGCTTCGGGGCGCGGGGATTTTCCTCACTTCTGTATATCGATTGTGGTACACGACGACGGCTTTGATGGTATCTTGCTTCGTAGTTTCTTTGTTTTCTTGGGGCAAAGACTTTATCAATCGTTTGATATCGTTAAGTGCGACGATTGGTAAATATTGTTCTGGAAGAGCGTACTCGTGGGCGTTTGATTGAATTTGATGTTCCCCGTCGGGAAAGATAATATCCATTTTGTGAATGGAGCCATGACGGGAAGCGAATTCTACAAAGTTGTTACAGACTGATATAAATATTTAAACTGCAGAAGTTGTTCCTGTCGTTAGGGCAAGCAGGGCCGTAATAACGGGTGGTCACTAAATAACGGGAATGCTTTGAATGTGCTCTTAAAAATATATGATCTTTAAAAATGGCAATCTGAATTTAACTATCATAAAGGTTTAACAATGTACGTCCATGGAAAATATAAAATTTAAGAAAGTTGAACGTCAGTGATGGAAATCAGTGAGGAATGCAGCTGAGTAGACACAAACGCAAAGCTATCCTACTCGTGAACAACAGAAGCCAGAATATATTCGCACTTCCTTCACTCGCGAGCTAACGAAGCTGGTCGCACTCGTGATTGATTCGCGAAGCAGCTCTGAACATTTTTCAATTTTGTGAAAAAACGAATTTACACGGCCGAGCACAAGCACAAAACACTACTATCTGATGGATAATTACTTGTTTTGCTATTAAAATCGCATTAAAATGCAATTTCCGCATCTCCACTTGTTCTTCGCGAATAAAAATTCATGAGTGTTTTTGTTTTTGTTTTGCTTCATACTCGTGAAGCAAGCGGGTGCGAATAAACTCACACACGGCTTACTCTCGGCACCGTGAGTAAACCGTTTGTTGCTTTTACACTCGCGAGTTAATTCACGATGAGAGTGTTTCCATCTCTGTTGAACGTAGTAATTTGTACAGTATTTTTTTGCAGTGATGTTGGAGCAACTGCTTTGTACGACTTTTCAGAGTTTACTTTCACACATTTTCTGCGTCTGTGAAATCGTTGGTAAAAATAAATGGTTTCTCAGCTACCTTTAGCATCTACACACTCAAACAGTAATAAGAAAAAATGGGGATACTGACTTGTTTTTTTTTGCTTTGGTTGTAGCCTTTTCCCGTAAATAACATTTATAGAAATTTCCAAAAAATGTTATTTTTCTGTATCACCAAAACGTGTCGATGTAATTTGTGCACTGCGGTTCATTGTTGAACTTTTTTGTGCTATTTTTTTTTATAACGAACCATTTACATGTTGTTCAATGTGTAAATGTGATTTGATGTAAATATTTGTTATTTAACAAGGCATTCTATTGATTTATCCAGCCCATGTCACAAAAGAAGATTTTATTATGTGAAATGATATCATGCTTATTGGTTTTGCTAGTTTTCCTCTATTTCCTCCACGATATGTTTCTTGGGATGCCGAAATGTGGAATTCATTCAAAACCGGGCGGGTTCTAGTTTTATAATGGTTTACTATTAACTTTTTTTTACGGTTGTTTTGAGCAATCAGTAGAGCCGTCCAAGGCGTTTTGGTAGTGCTTCCTGTTTCAATGTCGTTTTCTGCAGAACAGAATAAGTTGACACAAAATAAAAAATACGCTGACTTTGTGGATAGATAGACGATGGTTTTGTCTAAAAAATGTTTACTCTATGGACGCTTCTATTGTTTTTAATCAGCTGCTAAAAGCATTCCCGTTATTTAGTGGCCACCCGTTAGGCGGTTCGCCTGGATGGTTCCCGCAAAAAGCGTGATCATCAGAGGAGCTTCAGTGAGTCTTCTCACCTCGCGAATATCATCATTATCGCACGTCACTACAGTAACAAAATTCGTCCACAACAGCAAATTTTCCACTTCCTAACACCACTACCACGGCTGGACCGATGTTGACATTTGACGAAGACTACTTTATCAAGAAGACATGCAACTCTGTTATTTTCCCATACTAACGGCAAGCGTCACCGACGGTACCGCCGCCTGGTGAGCTAAGGTGGTACCTTTGTGTAAAGGTGTAAGAGTGTATTGGTGCGAGTATGAAAATTTACACACACTATCATGAATAGTGGCACCTTCATCCGGGGTGGCGCTGCTAGCAGTGACTCCCGATTTTCAGCAGTGCTGCAAGTCTTCTTGATAATGTGGTCTTCGCATTTGACCACGTTCCGCTACTTTGCACGCCAGCTCTTCTTATTGCTCCTTTCGGCGCTAGGTTGAACTACAAGTTTGAAATAGCATTGCCCTGTTTCAGTTCGTCTAAGGTTACGAACGATGACGAAATTTCATACGCAATACGTTCACTTGATTTCGATCCGTCAAGCGTCGCATGAATCATTCCAATCAGCTCCGACAGAAAACCATATCAATTGTACACCGCCTTGACATTAATAAGCAGATATTGGGTCTGCAAATTGTACCCCCAAAATATATCGAGCATCTGCCGCAGCGTGAATAGCTTATCCGTTGTTGATCGGTTCTCGCGAAACACCGCCAACAAAGGATTGCTCAATCGGCGTGAGCCTGTAAAACACAATTCCGGACAAAATTGCGTCCGCTGAATTAAAAAGTGTTACAGGTATTACCTTGGAGATGAACCAGCCTCCGGCTGAAAATCTCCCCAATAAAGCTAATAATAATAACTGGTATTACCTCGATTTAGTGGACATTTCAATTTTTGAAATGTCTATAAAATCGAATTTCACATAAAATGGAAGCATTTTTTTTACATTGTTCACCAAAATATACCGAAACTGAATCGAAAACTGAGTGTTCGATTAAAGACTCGTAGTTTTTGGCATACATATATTAGTAATCTGATTGGTTTCGACTGTGCTAAGAGAGTGATTCGGCTTTGACAGTCAACAAACTTGCATTGATTACTTTTAAATCTTGGCCGACGTTTTGGTCCGGGGAGTGGACTTTCTTCAGGGCTCTATTTTTAAATCAACAAGTTAAAATATTGTTTGTATTTTAAAATGTCGGGTTTGAAAGGGTTAGTCTTCCTCCACTGGGGCATCGATCTTGATGATTTAGCCTTTGTTTATGGCCAGGGAAATTTGATGTTGCAGGGGTTTTTTACTACAACTTTGCTTGGCACTGTTTGCTACGCGAGGTTCCCAGTATGGAGCACTTTTTACATGTATTAGTAATTCTTGCTAAATATCGAATAAACCACTCTCTCGCTAGGTTGTTACGATTGAAATCCTCTGTCTTCAAACATATGTATGGTTGATTCAAAAGCCAATATTTTGAGCAATAGACATAAACAATAACCTTATTACATAAATCTCTCAAAATATTCAAAAACTTCAGGAATTTATTCAGGGACTTCTTGGAAAATGTCTCCGAGGGTTTATTCTGGAATTCCTTTACGAATTGCTTCAGAAATTCCTTCGGGGTTCCGTTTTGAAATTCCCCAAGGGATTCCTTTGGAAATTTAGGGATTCGTGATAACCACTTAATAGAGCGTGATTACTGGTTGTACCTTATTTGCCGAACGATCTTCCTGTACGAATAGTGTAGGTTTGTACCATTATCTACTCGATCGCCTTTTGTTGCAATTCTAAGGTGTTGAATAAAAGTAAGAAAACCCAGAGTTTTATTACGACGGTCTCCGAAGAAAACTTTCCAAATCAAATCACCATGTTGCAACTTTTTAAAGAAAATCTTCCATGTGTTCCTCCAGAAGTGTCACAAAGAATTATTTTACGTAATCTGGCATGAAGTGCTTCACCAATTCCTCCAATTTTTTTCACAAATCATTTCAGAGATTGTTTGAGAAATTCGCCCACTGATTACAGAAATGCCTTTGGTTATCTATTCATATGTTTTTCTAGGCATTCGTTTGGAGAATCTATTGGATATTCCTTTAGAAAATCCCCCAAAAATTTCTTCAGAAATTCTTCCGAAAAATCTTTCTAAAAATATCATTTTCGGATATTTTTTATTCGGCTAAAAATTCCTTCATTCCTTCATGGATTCGAAATCGGACATTTTCTTCCGAGATTGGTTTATAAATTCCTCCCATTCAACAAATTCCACAAAAAATTCTTGTATAATTTACTTCTGAAAATCCTCCTTTTTCTAAAAAAAAAAAATATCCGTGAATTTGAGCAGAAATTCCTCCAGGAACTTTTTCAAAATTCGTCCACAGATTCCTTCAGAAATTTCTTTGGCCATTCATTCAGAAATTTCTCCAGAGATTTCGTTAATAAAACTTTCAGCAATGCCTTCAGAAACTATTCTAGAGTTTCTGTTTCAAAAGTTTCTTCAAAAATGTGTACTGCGGTTGCTTCGTAAATTCTTCCAAGGATTTCACCTAAAATTCCCACAGCAACTCGTCAATGGCTTTTATTATAAATTCGACTAATATTTTTTCAGAAATATTTCCACATTTTCCCCCAGAGATTTCTTTACAAATTTCTCCAAGGATTTCTTTGAAAAAACTTGCACAGGTGTTTTGATAATTCGTCTATGGACCTTTGTCAAAATCCATTTGAGGATTCATAATAAAAATCTTTCACGAGTTCCTGAAAAAAACCTTCCAGGTATTCTTAAAAAATAGCTTTCAGAGACTCCTTCGGAAACTCCTCGAGGATTTACTTTAAAAAAGCATCCAGGGATTTCTTTTAGAAATTCAGTCAAATATTCTTTCAGATAATTTAATGTTGCATGGATTCCTTCAGAAATTAATTCAAGATTATTTTCAAAAAATCATGCATAGATTGCTCCAGAAATTCATCTATGAATTTGTTCAGTTTTTTTCTTTGAGATTCTTGCAGAATTTTTTAAAGAATTCTTCTAGAAATCTTTTTATGAACTTTCTCTAAAATACCCCATCATTGTTTTAGAAAATGAATCACGAATACATTAAGAATCAGAAATTTAAAACCTCTCCAAAATTTCCTCGGGAGTTTTCTTGAGATTTTTTCCAAGATTGCTTTACAAATTCTACAAGAGATTATTAAGGAAACTTCCCAGATGTTTCCACATTCGTTCCTTCGAGGCATTTCTCTTCCAGAAGTTGCTCAAAGGATTTCTTAAGAAATTTTTGGGAAATCCTCCAGGAATTCCTTCAGAAACTTTTCTACAGATTGTATCGGAGATTCTTCTAAGAATTCTTATGGAAAAGCTGGAAGACATTCTTGCAGAGATAACTGCGGAAATTTACACAGAGATTTTATCAGAAATTTCGCCGGGTATTACCGGGCCGGTAGAAATTTCTCCATGGATTCCTACAGGAATTCATTACGAAATTGTTAAAAAAAAAATACTAGCGGATTTCTCTAGGATTTTTTTTTTCAAAATTATCTCAAGAGGTTTTATTATGTATCCCACCAGGACTTACCAGTTGTTTCTTCAGGTATTCATTCTGGATTTTTTTCATAAAATCAATCTATGTATTCTTAACATATTCCTGTTTTTTTTTAGAAATGCATCTAGAATTTTCTTCAGTATTTTTTTTATGTTTTCCGAAATATCTTCAGCGATATTTACATAAATATCTTTAGAGATTTTCATTTTCGGAATTTTCGCTTTGCAGTCTTTTGGGGGAATCAAGAACACTAGTTTATGATTTTTCCTGGCGTTTTGGACCGTATTAGACCTTTTTCAAGGGTTCAATCGGTCAAGGTTTCCTAGTCAAGATGGATTTGCTAAACTCAAAAATCTCATGCGGAAGGTTGAGTCCGTTCGGTTTTGAACCGTCGTGATACATTTTTGTCCGCATCGCGACGGTTCAAAACCGAACGGACTCAATCTATACCAAAACTTCCGCATGACATTTTTGAGCTTAGCACAGCCACCTTGGCTAGGAAACCTTGACCGATTCAACCCTTGGAAAAGGTCCCATACGGACCGAAACGTCGGGAAAAATCATAAACTAGTGTTCTCGATTCCCCCAAAAGACTGCAAAGCCAACATTCCGAAGCAAAATCATCCCAGTCGTATCCCAACCGAGATTTTCATCCAAAAGTTGCTCTATGGATTCTTTCAGAAGTTGTTCCAGTAGTTCCTGCAGGAGTTACTCAAGCGGTATTTTCAGAGATTCCTCCAGGAATTCATGCGTCGGAATGTAAAAATGGCGCTAAAATCGGGGAACCTTGACCAACTAGCTCTGATTTTACGACAGCACAGAAAATAATTTATTGCACATCTTGTCAGTAATCTGCCTTGCCAATTACCTTTTTATGGAATTTGCTACAATTTTTCTGGAAATATATCAGCTGAGTACATGCCAAGATAGTATAAGGCTTCTACCAAAAATATAAGGAATATATTTTCAGTGAGGAAGTCATAAGAAACCTTGAAAGAAGTTTGTTAGAAAGCTTTGAGGGAAAATCTGACGAATGGACCTATATACCTCTGTAGTTCGCGTCGCGCACTCTAGTCGATGCTTTTTCTTGTAGAAGGCAAATAAGACAATCGAGCCAACTAGCAGGCAGTTTGTCCTTTTCCAATATCTTAAATTTAATGCGGTGTAAGAGTTGATACAGCTGCTCAATGCTGTGCCTAAGAAGGTCAGTCGTCAGATTGCCCTTCCAAGCAGCCTTTTTGTTCTTGAGTCCTTAGTTTTTCAGTCCTCTAATGGCTCCCTCCACCTGGCAGCCACCATTGTTTTATTTATCAGCAAGTTTCCATAAGTCGCTGCAAATGACGAGAGGAAGCGCTGTTCTCTGCACGCCATTGACAGTTCCGTAAAACCTCAGCATATCATTCTATTCCATACTCCCTTGCATCTGCGCAATCATATTTTCTCATATTCTTTTCTATTGTGGCGGATTCGTTTTTTGGCTACTCTTGCTTCCCTATATGGCTCCTTTTTCTGCCAGGTCCCTGACAGTTTTCCATACGTTTATGATATTTTTGCTTGTTGAATATATTTTTTTAATAAAGATCTATATTTTTCTTAACTTATTCTTCTTTGTTTATTCTGCTATTAATCTTTCGTATTTGCCCTAACCTGACCGCTGTATCTGAATGCGACCCTGCCTAAAGTAATTTTCAAATATTTGAAATCGCCATACACCATTGGGCATCCCCAAGCTTGAGCATCTAAATAGCACATTTTCAATCACGTGCCACCTTCTTGCCATATAAATTCCATTTCCTTCCAACGGATGCATCATTCAACGTAAGTACTTTTTCAAGCAATCACCCATACGGTGGATAGTACCCATTCCTGCCATTTTCACGAAAATAAAATCTCACAATGAACTTTGCCAAGCTCTTGCTGCTGGTCGTCATGTTGGCTGCTGTCCTGCTGTTCGGATCAACGGAAGCTGGCAAGCTGAAGAAGATTGGCAAAAAAGTTGTAAGTATATAGAGACCAGCCACTATACAGCACACGTACGCACTCTTCTCTCTGGAGTTGATGAAACGCAGTGTGTATTCTGTGTAGATACACTGGAAAAGGGTACGGAAGTGTGGTAAACTCCGGTACGGCATTCCCTAAAAAAATGGGCTTACAGGCTGCTGGAAACTGTTAACCTCGTTTCGTGTTTTTTGATAACTTACTTGCTTGGTTGCAGGAAAAGACGGGTAAACATGTCGCCAATGCTGCTCAAAAGGCTGGACCGGTCGTCGCTGGCGTGTCGGCACTGATATGAACCAGACTATGGCTTTTTCGCACTCGTGGCGCTCAGCTGAAGCGGTTCAACGGCAAACAATTAGGGAAGCGTTTTAATTTTCTGGAGGTTCAACAGAAAACAGTCGTTGAAACAAAAACGAGTGTTTTTGTACATTTTAACCCTTCTAAGATGTTTAGCTAGGCACACAACGATAAACGTAGTACACGTTCGACGAGCCTGTCTGGGTCATATTGACCCCAACATCCTACAAGGGGTAAAATGTGATGATTTTGTTGTTCTTTGAGTTCTCTTCAATAAATAAATCAACTTTTAACTTCAAATCAATGTTTTATTCGATGATGGTTAATTGACAACAATGAATCATTGTCTCTCACCAAGCACTGCCGATATTCACCGATACCGTGACATTTACCTTAAATATTCGAAAAAGAGTGTTTTTTGTGACTTTTTTGTAAAACTGGTGTAGTTGCACAAGTTTTTCTTTTAACTTATTTTCAGGTTCAGCTTCTAAAATGAGCTGCAGGTTGTTGAACATATGATATGTCGAAATGACATTTTCAGCACTGATACGTAAAGTAATTTAATTTCAAATATGACGGTGATTTTTTGCTAACAAGTACCCCTTATACAAAAACAGTTTATTTCAATATACAATAAAATACAGCACTGCATCGACATCACTTAGTCCATAACCGTTATTAGCATTGCCAGAAATGTATACACAGTTTTCAAGATCTGAAAAGGAGTCAAATGTAAACCACATCTATCGCTTTCGACTTCACGTACTATACCTTTACGTAAGTCTGCATGTCCATTGGCGCAAAATTTCCAACGCAAAGACTTCGACCGTTCTGGGCTCGATGTAGCATGAACAAAACCAGCATCTGTTTCGATTTTGGTAAAAGGTGCCAGTCAATGTCATAAATGTCGAGTATCATTTTATTGTTCTGAAAGCACACATATTATATTTGTGAGCATATCGATAAACTAATAAACTAACCTTTGTAGTGATGATTGTTCCTAGCGAGCAGTATAGTGTCAGTTCAAAGAGAATAGCCAATGTTGTGCACATTGCCGGTAGATAGTGCAGGATGAGCCCCATAAATACAAGCGCCAAGAGTAAACCAGCCTGTAGATTAATCTGAATCAGATTTGTTTCCTTGAAGAACGCTACTGCTTGGCCTTCATACTGTACAATCCTTTGATGTAGCTTGACGATATGCATTAGTTGCTCCGCGATTTCGTCCTCATTTTGCTCGACTTCATGCAATGTTGCGTTGAAATTATCTATTTCGTTTCTCAATGCATTGGTGTATCCAACTATTGGAAAAATTGTCGACACAAACACACTATCCGAGGCCAAATAACCATTCACGCAGTATGCTATCATAAGCATATGCAAAGCCGTTGTAATAGCATATCCCACCGGTGTCGTGTGATCCACAAAGGGAATGTAAATCCTGAGCAACAGAAGTCTCTCCTTGGTTATAAGGATAACTGCGGTCATCAGCACGAGAATAAGTGATCCCGACAACGTGTAAATGAGTGCCATCGATTTGAGCGTCACCGCCAATATTCTCACCATTTGTCTCAAAATAGGGCGATTGCGAATATCCGCATCGAATATCTTGTAAATGTCCGCACTGCTAACGAACAGTAAATAATAATCGTAACTTCGCATAAATCCAAGCCACAGTTTGTTGGTTCCCAAAACGTTCAGCATCAAGATCTGAATTACCTCCAAGGATGTTTGCCACTCGCTTCCCACCACCCACAGGGTATAGAAACATAGAAAATAAATACCCAGCATCAACAGGGCAGAGAACACAAACCGACCTGTGACCGTTCTGTCGCCTATGAAGGGGTTGAGGCCTACAAGATAGGTCGTTTTCTTGGCAACTTCAAACGATTTTTCCAATTCTTCAGCGGATCCTCTGGTCATTATTGCGCCGCGGGTGAAAATTTGAGGTTGACGCGGCCAAACGTGACTGTCGTGGTATGAGTAAAAGATAAGACTAAACTGTTGAGGATTGCCATAGGAATGACTAGAGGAGAGGTGTTAATATTTAATTAAGAGCGTTAACGGGTAATTAAATTGTTTAATAATAAATTATTTTTATAACACCTCATAACTTATTCAGAAGTTTTATGTTTAATTAATTAAATTTAGAATTTTTGCCACGGCTTTCCTAGAAACTCACAAGGCCGATAACGGACAGTATGCGAACTGCAAAAAGGAAACAGTTCTCATCCAGAATTCCTTGTGGAATTTTGAGCTCTCGTGCTTATTGCCTACTACTACTACTTTTCATGAGCACAATGTACGAGTTTAGGGGCCCGTGGCGTAGTTGGTCACACTTTCGCTTCATATGCGGATGGTCATGGGTTTGATTCCCAGCCCCGGCACTTGCAATTTTTCGTCAGTTGCTTTTCACCCGAGAGCAACTGACACTGACTCTCTTCTGAGCCCCATGGCTCAAACGGACCCGGATACCTGGACATCGGCGAACTGCTACTCATAATGGACCCCCAATCGGACTGGAAAGGAACAACGGCCATCCATCATCATCCTTGTGCTCAACATTCTACTAGGTATAAAGTAGAAAAAAGTGAAAGCAGCAGAAAGGCAACCAGTTCGATAAAGTACAATAGAATCTAGGCGCTGTACAAAATGTAAGTGCAGCTGTTAACCTTCGCGTACCCAACGTCTATTTCGGATGATTTTCGAATCTTGAATCAGCTATGAAAAAGGCATTTCCGAACCGATTTTTTTTAAGTCAATTGCATTCGCTCCAGGTTTGTCCAAATTGTCAAGGACTACCATACGGAACCGGTTCACCCATCCGTTCCGGAGTTATTCCAGATTCCGTTGGGGTCATGACCGGCCGGAAAATGACACATTAATGCATTTTACTCTGAATCTATAGTTATTTTGGAAATTTGCACATATTATACGCCAGGAATACATAAACTATATAACTACAAGGAACCATTGACTTGAAATGACACAATCAAGCAGTCTCATGAACCGGATATGTTCCGGGTACCCCCAGGGATGTGGCCAAAGTGGCCATTCAAGCAACATTGTCAGAATCATTCATGCGGCACCTCGAACTTCATGATTTATCGAAGCATGAAGGAAAATAGTCCTTCTAAGCTCCTAAGACCCCTCGGGAACGGCCTGGCCATACCCGGAATGTTCCGGGTGCCCCCTGGGATGTGACAAAAGTGGCCATTTCCACAATGTTATCGAAATCAACCGTGCGACACTTCTAACTTCATGATTTGTTGCAACCTAAAGGAAAATAGCCCTACTAGGCCCTTATGACCACTTGGGACCGGTCTGGCTATACCCGGAATGTTCCGGATGCCCTCAGGGAAGTGGTCATTTCTCAAACATAGTCAAAATCAGCCGTGTGACACCTCAAACTTCATGATTTGGCGAAACATGAAGGATAATAGTCCTTTTAGGTTCCCATGACCCCTTAGAGTGGTTCTGGCCACACCCGAAATATTCCGGATGTCCCCAGGAGAGTGGCCAAATTGGCCATTTTCGCAGCGTTGGTCAAATCAATCGTGCGGCACCTCGAACTTCATGATTTGTCCAAACATGGAGGGTCCTTCTAGGCCCTTATGACCCCTCGGGAACGACCTGGCCATACCCAGAATGTTCCAGGTGCCCCCAGGAATGTGTCATAAGTGGCAATTTCCACAACATTGTCAAAATCAACCATGCCACACCTCAAACTTCATGATGTTTAAGCATAAAAAATAGTCATTCTAGGCTCTTATGGCCCCTTGGGATCGGTCTGGCCACACCCGAACTATTCCGGAAGGCCATCTGGAGAACTTCAAGAATTTGAAACTTAACCTGAAATGTTCGAGATGCCATCTTTACAGTGCTGTAGTTTTTTTTTTCGAAAAATAAAATAGAATAAAGAAGATTGAGAGCAATGAGTATTCAGGATCAATCTGGTTACATAGAATATGCTTCGAAGAATTCACAAAAATGGTGATGATTACAATGTTGAGAGCATCAATGGTGAAATTGAGATATAAGATTTTTGAGACATGAATAGAATGTTGTATTTGAACATGCATGGTCTGAACTTTGGTTATATTCAGGATGCCGGGTAAATTATATAACTTCAAAAATAACGTTAATTGTTAAACTTTTCAATTATCATATTCCAACCGTTTGCAACATTCATTTTTCTTCGCTAGCCCAGAATTTGCAACAAAATTTTTGCATAATTCCGCTTGTTCCATGTTCTCTACGAATTGCCTTGAGACATGAGGAACATTTAGTATGAATTTTCACATCCTTGGATCGGCATCAGTATTTTTTTTTTCGAACGGATACGAATCTGAAATCAGGTTGCAAAACCCTCTCCTGTGAACCCTTATAAAGTTAGCACAACATCAAATTAGTAGTATAAGAATGGGTTTTGCATGCAATGTTTGAACACTTATACCGCATTCAGTTCACAACTGTACTGCGCACTCAGTCTTCATAGGTGCGAAAACATAAATAAAAATGCGCGTTTGCATCAAATCAATTTGATGTCTTCGGCGCACTGTTTCTACGATCTATGCTGAATAAGTGCTCTGAAGACACCGAGTTGATTTGTTGCAATCGTGTACTTTTATTTGCGTTTTCACACTTGTGAAAACTAGTGCGATAGTCCAGTGGTGAACTAAATGCGCTATATAACAATTGGACAAATTAACGTTACTCGAACACATAAAAAAGTCTTTGTCAACGGAAGATAGTTACCATGCATTTACTCATAACTTTTCAGATAAGCGGAAATTTTATCTATTACATTGCTTGACAAACCGAAAGGTTTTTATCGTTGTTTTGCGTGTTCAAGGGTCAAGTCCTTCGCAAGCCAGTCCAGAAATTTACGTTTTCTGGTTTTATCGTTGCGGTAGTAATTAGGGTTGGCTGCTGTGAACAGAAAATATGCATTCGATTCTGCGTTTACATGCGACACCACCTTTCAACTTATTACAAACCAGAACCACATTCGGCTTTGGCGTCGATAGTCTAAGCGTCAAATAGTCTTAGGTCTTCAGGATGATTATTCTCATAGCATCATGCTCTTTGAGATGCCGCAAGATTGATTTCGATACGTTGTGGTAAGGTGCTGTCCATAAACTACGTAGACTCAATTTTGGCAATCTCAGATCCCCCCTCCCCATCGTAGACTTTCGTCCATACAAAATTTTCGAAATTTGTATGGACCGTAGACTTTGACCAGACCCACCACGTCCCCCCTCCAAGTCTATGGAGTTTATGGACAGGCCCTAATACCTAAGGTAATGTTATCCTCGACCATTTCCTAACGGGGCATACAGGACATTTCTAACAATCAAGGGATTAAGACTCACTATGTTCTTTTATGTTTTGACAAATCGTGAAGTTTGAGGTATCACACTATCGGTTTCCACAACCTGCCGGGGGACATCTGGGACATATCCGGTGTGGCGAGGTTGTTTGCAAGGGACCTTGAGAACCTAGAATAGCTATTTTCCTTCATGTTTCGACAAATTATTAAGTTTGAGGTGTCGGACGGTTGTTTTGACCAACGTTGTAGAAATGGCCATTTTGACCATTTTTCATGGGGCATCCGGAATATTTCGGGTCTGGGCCAATCCACTCAAAGGGGTCATGGGAACCTAAAGGGACTGCTATCCTTCATGTTTTGACAAATCATGAAGTTTGAGGTATCACACGGCTGATTTTGACTATGTTTGAAAATTACCACTTCCCTGAGGGCATCCGGAACATTCCGGGTATGGCCAGACCGGTCCCAAGTGGCCATAAGGGCCTAGAAGGACTATTTTCATCTATGTTTCAACAAATCATGAAGTTAGAGGTGTTGCACGGTTGATTTTGACAACGTTGTGGAAATGGTCACTTTTGTCACATCCCAGGGGACACCCGGAACATTCCGGGGCCAGGCCGTTCCCGAGAGGTCTTAGGAGCATGGAAGGACTATTTTCCTTCATGTTTCGACAAATCATAAAGTTCGAGGTGCCGCATGAATGATTCTGACAATGTTGCTAGAATGGCCACTTTGGCCACATCCCTGGGGGCAGAGATGGCATTTCACCGTAGCGATTCACTGCGGCGTCAGTTTATCGACCACACTGGGGATAGGAACATTTTTCACCACACCAAGAAGCCAGTTTCTCTTGTTTTGGGTGGTAGGTAGACCAAGCGCTAGTGCGTGCTCTTGCTCGTCCGCCTTGGATCGAGTGTGGCTCACTCTTTCGCGCGCATCGCTCTCCGGCGCTCTCCCGTGTTTTCACCCAGCAGTCACCGAATTATCACCATGGTGTCGCCGGGGCGAGAACTCTCCGGCGTTTCACCGCAGCGCGCACTCTGGCGCAAAAACCTCACTGGAGCGCGCACCCGGGTGATTTTTTACACTTTCACCGAAGAGAATTTGAAATCGCTCTCGCCGCACTATTGTGTGGCCTAGTGCTCAGGGAGCTAAGAGATTTATTTCTACCCACCAAGCTTGCGCGCATCCGAATCGCAGTGGTGGATCCACATATAAGAGAAGGGCTCCTGTTCAGATGCACAGCGTGAGTGGTGTATTTTCTATTTCTCTTTCCCACACTGAGGATATGGACATCTCTGCCTGGGGGTACCCGCAGTGTGTGGATTTTTATCGCGAACCACTGAATGGTCCATGCTCAGCAAGTGATACATTCGCGAATGTAACACTTCATGAACCAACATGCTCGGGAACGCTCCCCGAAATGCTGATCATTCTCTTGCCCGGTTCGATACGAGAGCGCAATCAAGAGAGAAGATGCTCGATGACGCTAATGAAAGCGATGCATTCGGTTAGAATATGTTATTGCCATAATTCTTTTTTTTTATTGTGACTACACAACCTGCAACGTCATGAATACAGTTAAATTAAATAGTATTTCACGTTTTTAAAGCGAAAACGCATTAAATACTGATGAAAATAACGATTATTTACAGTTGCCCCAAGCCAACGATGAGCGATCATCGGTAAGTGTTACACTTAGCGATGCCCGCTCATCGCCGCAGCTTGTTTATATCGGAGTATCTTCTTTGTGTTCCTTCGTGAACCATGCGACTCGAAGAGAGAACATACACCGCTTGGTAATTGAAACAGAATCAACAGAAGGGAACAAAAACTGCCGAGTGGTTCACTGATCACTTTTTCGTCCAAACACTGGGTACCCGGAACATATCCGGTTCATGAGACTGCTTGATTGTGTCATTTCAAGTCAATGGTTCCTTGTAGTTATATAGTTTATGTATTCCTGGCGTATAATATGTGCAAATTTCCAAAATAACTATAGATTCAGAGTAAAATGCATTAATGTGTCATTTTACGGCCGGTCATGACCCCAACGGAATCTGGAATAACTCCGGAACGGATGGGTGAACCGGTTCCGTATGGTAGTCCTTGACAATTTGGACAAACCTGGAGCGAATGCAATTGACTTCGAAAAAATCGGTTCGGAAATGCCTTTTTCATAGCTGATTCAAGATTCGAAAATCATCCGAAATAGACGTTGGGTACGCGAAGGGTCATTGAAATTGCTCACGTAGTGCCCCAGTGGACAATAGAGCTGTAAATTAGGTTAAGTGATTAAGAATATAAAAATGTACGAGTTTCTCATAATCCTGCAAATTGACTATGTTTCGCAAGAATATGCAATGCAGGGTTCTTCAACTGCATCATGATCCCAAAGCCGCCCAGAAGCATTGATGATAACGCGGATGATTTTACATCTAGCTTGACTGTGTGTGTGTGTGTGTGTGTGTGTGTGTGTGTGTGTGTGTGTGTGTGTGTGTGTGTGTGTGTGTGTGTGTGTGTGTGTGTGTGTGTGTGTGTGTGTGTGTGTGTGTGTGTGTGTGTGTGTGTGTGTGTGTGTGTGTGTGTGTGTGTGTGTGTGTGTGTGTGTGTGTGTGTGTGTGTGTGTGTGTGTGTGTGTGTGTGTGTGTGTGTGTGTGTGTGTGTGTGTGTGTGTGTGTGTGTGTGTGTGTGTGTGTGTGTGTGTAAGAATTACCGTTGCCTAAGTAACGCCATCCAGCCCATCCTACAGAGCAATCTTCAGAGATGTTGGAGGAGATCATCGAGGGACTTTTTCCGCGTCATGATCCTAGTCCTTGGCCTCCTTTCGTAGGACAGTCGGGGACTGGGGCTGGCGATGAGGAGAGGGTCACCGATGTGGAACTTGCGGGAATAACAAAGTCCCTTAGCGTAGGTAAGGCCCCAGGTCCGGACGGAGTTCCGAACCTGGCCTTAGAAGTAGCTATTGCAGAGGCTCCTGAGATGTTCAGGCAGCAATGCCTAGACGAGGGAGTTTTCCCAGAACCAGAAGCATGGAAGAGGCAGAGCCTGGTTCTATTGCCAAAGGCGGGGAAACCACCCGGAGACGTTGGCATACAGACCAATATGCTTGATAGACACGGCGGGGAAGGAGCTCGAAAATCGATCATCCTCAATAGAATGTTAAGGTTCACCGAGGGCAAAAATGGTCTTTCGAGTAACCAGTACGGCTTCCGGAAGGGGAGGTCGACCGTAGACGCTATCTTGTCGGTTACAAAAACTGCCGAGAAAGCATTCGAGCCCAAGAAAGGGAGATTCACTACTGTGCAGTAGTGACTCTGGATGTAAGGAATGCGTTTAATTGCGCCAGCTGGTCTGCTATTGCCGATGCGCTCTTGCGTCTGGGGATACCCGGGTACCTGTACAAGATTCTCGAAAGTTACTTTCAGAATCGAGTACTAGTTTACGACACGGAGGTGGGTCGGAAGTGCTTTCACATAACTTCAGGAGTCCCGCAAGGACCCATCCTGGGTCCGGTATTATGGAATGTCATGTACGACGAGGTGTTGAGGTTAGAGTACCCAGCGGGAGTGAAGATTGTCGGATTTGCCGACGACATTACGCTCGAAGCATACGGTGAAACGATCGAGGAGGTGAAGTCGACTACTGCCCACTCGGTCAAGGTTGTGGAGACATGGATGTGGTCCAGGAAACTGGAGTTGACTCACCACAAGACTGAGGTGACGGTTGTTAACAACCGGAAGTCAGAGCAGCAAGGGGAGATCAGTGTAGGTGAGTGCACTATCCTGTCAAAGCGCTCCGTCAAACACTTGGGCGTGATGATCGACGATAAGCTTACCTTCGGTAACCACGTCAATTATGCCTGTAAAAGAGCCTCCACAGCTATTGCGGCACTGTCCCGGATGATGTCCAATAGCTTTGCGGTGTACGCCAGTAAGCGCAAGCTTCTGGCTAGTGTTGCTACGTCCATACATAGGTATGGCGGCCCGGCGTGGGGCACTGCGCTAAGTACTAAATGCTACGGACGGAAGCTGGAAAGTAATTACAGGTTAATGTGCCTGAGGGTTGCGAGCGCGTACCGTACCGTGTCACACGACGCTCTCTGCGTCATTACTGGTATGGTGCCTATCGGCATCCTTACCAGTGAGGACATGGAGTGCTTCGGAATGCGCGGCACAAGAGGCATACGCAGGACTGCCAGGATGGCCTCTATGGTCAAATTGGCAGCGCGCGTGGGACAGTTCCACCAAAGGAAGGTGGACCCATAGGTTGATACCGAGGGTAGATAGTTGGATTAATAGGCACCATGGGGAAGTTACATTCCACCTGACAGAGGACCTGTCAGATCATGGATGCTTCCAACAGTATCTACATCGTTTCGGGCATGCGGATTCTCCCAAATGCCCAGTGTGCAGTGGTTTAGGTTTAGAGGAAACAGCGGAACACGTTTTGTTCGTGTGCCCGCGTTTTCGCACAATGCGTGACTGCATGCTTGCCACATGCGGGGAGGACACAAACCCGGACAACTTGGTCCAGAGGATGTGTAGGGATGAGTTTGGCTGGAACGCCGTTTCAACGGCTATCACCCATATCGTCTGGGAGCTACAAAGGAGGTGGCGCGTGAACTCGGAGAATGACTAGTTCAATTTCAGTACAAGAGGTGGTCCAGGGGTTCGGAGTCGGCTTCGTACACGCAAAAAAAAATCCGTTCCGGTATACGTGAACTCGCAGTCACGGCAACGGGAACAAACGGGAACTATGCATAGCAACGATAACAACAATAAGAAATGTACACCGTGAACTAGATATCACAGTTTCCAGAACGCCCATATTGACAGCTGGAACTAGTTCCAGTTCACGGTGTATATTTGCTTGTTCTCATATTTGCGTTTGTTTGTTCACGTTTATCAGAACGCTTTTCTAAGCGTGTAGGTCATACCGGTGCCTTGCTGTCAAGACCTACCCTTACAGCGATTAAGTGGCCGCGGAGAGGAAGTCCCGGTAGCGTTGCTGTCGTGGTGTCGGTCTAGTTGGTTGGATCCGAGCCCGCGGTTTGAAAGGGGTCCCCGGTATGGGCCGGCCGGCAGGTGGAGACCCTGCTGTCAGCAACCTTCTGGTGCATCTGATAGAGCCTGAAGGGTAGTAATACCCTTCCTTTGCGGGCAGGTCAGATCGGGTTGCATGTGGGTATCAGGTCTCGATGTCTGCTAAACAGTAGGGCGTGGGCGGGGTTGACCCGCCTGCCTTCCGAGGGCACAGGGTGTGGTGGTGGACTTTCCAAAGCGAGTAATCGATGTTCGTTGCTGCAGGCTACGCAGCTAACCTTGAGGGTGCGATGTGCACTAGCCCGTCTCTGAAGCAATACCTTCTTGGTGGTTCCGGAGAGTCGTAGGGTTTGTGCGACCATAGAAATGTGTTTAGTGGGTCGAGGAGAGAGTAGTCCTGGCTTTTTCTATTGTAGTAGAAGACAGCTTCAGCCCACACTACCCTAACCTTCCTGCTAGGGTGTCTTTTGAGTTAATTCTCCCCCTATGGTTTAGAAGAAAAAAAAAAACCTCGGACTATGCGTTCGATTCCCGTCCAAATCTCACCGCTGGAGAGCTTTACTTACGCCATGACGATTCAACAAATCACGGAAAAACTTTGTTGTTATGTTCACGCTTCGACAGTCTCAACTCAAGCCCCCTTTATCCCGATTACACTTCATTCCCATCCCAGCCACCCAACGAAGCGATTATTGCGTTTCCCTGTATCCGTTCGCTAGCTGCATCACACCTGTCATCTCTCAGGCTTCCAACTTTCACAGTACAGGTTCAATCTATCATAATATTGTATAACTTTTCATAACGAGACTGGATAAAATAAAGAGGAGAAACGTAAAATTTGAAACAGACGATTTTCTGTCATCCCCATAGTTCCAATCGAGCAAAAAATCTATCAAAACGACAAGGATTCGCCACTTTGGTATACTCGAGACCAAGATGTTTATAAGGAAGGTGTTAGCGTATAAGCAGTAAGTGGATGCGGGGAGTGCGGCACACTGCGGGGGGATGGAGGTGACAGCCGGCCAGTTTGTTTATGCTGCAGAACGCTACAGAAGCGTTGCTGCGCCGCATCGGCAACAACATGCTCAACACGGATAACCAATGTTGACATACTTCCATGACACTCATAAAATGAGTAATATTCCCCCAGGTTTAAAATTTGCTCGTGCCCCCGCATTTTTGTTAATTATGAATACAATGGCGATTTCTTAACCAAAAGAGATTGCTTTGCCGAGAATATTGCAAAATATTTGCTTGAGTGGGTGTACGAGCTAATTTGCAATCTCGTTTGCAATCCGTGTAAGTAGGAAACACTTGATGAGTGTCATGGAGTTTGTTCGATTTTAGTGCTGAGAAAGTTAAGCGTGCATGGTTTCTGTGGGGTTGGTACGTTGCTAGGGCGGAAAGTTTTTGTTTGTCATCTCACTAGTGAAAAAAATTGAATACAAACTTGCCAGCTGTCGTTAGGTTTTCCAATATGGCGGATGGTGGAATCTGACATATTGGATTACCTTCCTTTTACTTACCTTGCTCGAGACACTTTAACTTTTCACTTTGTGGAGTTTATGTTACCGTATTGCAGCCACGCTGGTGGTGATCGATTGATGCATAAAATATCTGATGATGGCTGAAGTTGAGTAGGCCAAAACGTTATGTATTATCGAGTTTTAGTGTGTGTTTTCACCGAAAATCATCAACAATCGTAATACATATATAACGCCTACGAGTTATGCAATCAAGCGAACTATGCCGCATTATCTTCAGACTTATAAATACAACATTAATCTATGTATTACCTTACGCCTGGCATCCACGCACCAATGTGTGTGAACCCATTGTCAAACATATCCCACCAATACTACGACATCCGCATGAATTTGTGCAGACGCAGAGGTATATTCGGTCTGCTGTGGATACAAACGATTGCAATCATCACTTCCTTCCCCTTCCCCACCTTGACTTTTTACGTGACGCGGCAGGAGGCATTGTCGCCTAAACATAGAAGATCACCAACATTCACACACAAAAGATGCCAGCTTAGTCCCCGGCATATATCTAAATGGTTCCTTCTGTTTGAGGGTAGCTGGTCTGGCGATACTGGAGTAGCATTCACGGGTGGTCAATCAAGCTCAAGCTTTGAGTTAGAATTACATGAATGTAGGTCCTGTACAACGAACAGCCTGCGCTGTCGACACTTCTTTATGGCATGTGTGCTGCTTGGGTGTGGTCACTCGACTTACTCCTTCTACTGAGCTTGCATCAAACGCTTTCTCCTACACACCAATTTTTTATTGCTGGAAATCAGCAAATTTTTGCTGATGGAAGAGGAGAAATTGGGATAATACGACACCGCCAAATGCTCAATGCTAAAATTTGTTCCGCTAATAATAGAAACAACTCAAAAATTATACTTAGGTACTTTTTCTTATCTCAACTTTTCTCACATTTGAATTTTCTTTCTCTTTTTCACTTGACAGAATATGCTGAACCGGAGGGCCTTCTCGGAAGTGCTCTACGACGCGCCCCGAACATCCAAGCTGAAGGAGGATGCCCGTCAGGTGGAATTTGTTCGCATCGGACAGGCCCTCAAGCTGGAAGCCATCGTCCGCGGAGATGCCCCAACGAGCATAGCATCGGCGGGAACCGTATTCAAGCGGCCACCCTGGGAGCCACAGTGCTTCTATCCGACCTTTACGCCGAGAAACGATCTGGTTGGCGACAGCTGGGGTCAGGATCAGCTATTTTTGGCCTCAGACGAAGGAACATATCTAATTAAGGAGGACCAAACCCATAGGATTGTGTTCGATAGAACGTTAGCAGTGAAACAGCTTAGTGTCATTGAAGATCACGGGATCATGCTGGTGCGAGGTGGATCGGCCTTGCAGAAGGACGGCCACAGGGTGCATGTTTTTAGGTTGAACGAGTTCAGTGAAGATCGGTTAGGGCAGAGATCGAGAATTGACGTTAAGGATCGTAGGATAGACAAAACAAGAGGTTGTCATTTGTTTGCCATATCAAGAGCAGGAGAGGCTCACCTTCGGATGGCCGTTGCAGTTGGAAGAAAGTTGTTGATATTCCAGTGGAAGCATACGGCTGCGTGGACATCCTGGTGTCCCAATAGTGATAATGATACCGTCGATGGTTTTATCTTTCTGAAGGAAATAACACTACACGAGGCTCCAATGATCATGACGATACTGGAAGGCTCGTGCCCAAATTCGGGACTACTGATTTGCGTTGGATACAAGTACAGTTTCGAGATCGTGTCGGAAGCGACTGGTCATGCAACGAAGCTCCACGAGGCGGATACTAGAAAACAGACTGCAGTTCATTTGGTTGCCGCTTTGGATCTGTATGACGGACAGGATACGGAGTTGTTGCTTTGCTATAATCGTAAGTTTGAGTTATTGTTTTGGTTTTGATAATAAACTAAAATGTTGAATTTTATGTTTCAGATACATGTCATTTTCAAAAGCTCTCGGAAGAGTGTTCCAGTAGTTCAGAATTCGATTTTCAGTTCAACACACCACCAACTTCAGTCGTCTGCGCATTTCCATACATCATTGCATTTACACCAGATTCAATGGAAATTCGACTTCTTGTGAATGGAAATCTAGTACATACGGTCATGATGGCTGAGCTTCAACTTATTACTTCAAAAAAGGACATCTACTTTGTAACCACCGCTCCAGAATTTATCCCCAAGGGTGCCAAATTACGTGGTCCGGACTCCGAAGACCACGAACTGATAAAGCCACGAATCGAGGAAAGCAAAGTCGCTCCAGATGACGATAGCTCGACTAGTCCTGGAAGAAGTCGACTCAGCTCAGATGAAGATAATAACGGTGCACAAAGTTTAGATGGCCAGGACAGCGGTTCCACCGACAGTAAGAACTCAGAACTAACAACGCCACAAATTCAACGGGCACTGCAAACGCCAAAGCCCGAGGGGGACAAACCTAAAGAGAGTACACTCTCTACGGAAGACATTAAAAGGCCGATATCGAAAAGCAATTCCTATGGCGAAGCTGGTTCTTCGTTTTCGATACCGACTACCACGTGCAGTAAAGATTTAGCCAAGCATTTTGGCGCTCAACCACAGCCTAATACAAAGAATCTCTGCAAGCACTTCGGGGAACCATCTGTTCCTCCAAACTCGCCGCAGAACAACACGATCATCAAGGGTAGCTCACCAAGCTCCCCAACTCGAAAGTCGTTCATCCGACAGCCAACACTGAATCTTAACAAAGCACAACCGACGGATAGCGAAACGTCTCCTTCCAATGGAAATACGAGCAAACCCCTGCGAATCTACCGAATCCCATTGACCAACCTTACCGGAACTCATATCCAATCGCATCATTATCACTACCCGAGCACGGATCCTTCGAAGGAACCCACAGCGATAGCCACCAAAATGCAGCCATGCAAACCGACTGACCCATCAACGGCCCTATCGTCGTCCCACGAGGAGGTGGAAGAAGTTGAAGGACCCGGCCGAAGTAGTTCCTGTGAAGAGGACCCCAATCCCAAATTGAGTATATTTGATCAAATTCAGCAAGATTTGCAGGAACTCAGCATGAAGGATAAAGCCGATGCAGGTCAGGAAGAAGCCGAGCTGCGAAGCTCGGTTCTTACACCACTGTAAACCAAAAATGAAACCAGGAATCTCCAGCTCTTACCGAAAACAGCAGCTCAAACTTCTACAGCCCTCCATATTTTCAAATTTTCATCTTATATCTATAGGATACTCTCGAGTCACTTTACACTGACACTTACACCGCACAAATATCGAGATGATTACACACATGTGAAACAACCTGTTTTCCGAGAAGAACCGTTGGAAACCTTAGCAAAAAGAATCTATCCTAGAAATGTAAGCAAAACATACGAAAATAATACCAGCAAAGGTACATGTTGTTGTCGCAAACAAGGTTTCATTTCGTGCGCGGACAGGCACTAAAGATAACAAATGGAAAACTCTGTTTTCAATTATCTCTCATGTCAAAAGGAAGGAAAATTTCAGACGATGAATTTGGAATGAGAACCGTGTACTAACAGGAGAAGCCCACATTCCTCGAAAACACACATGTATTAGGGCTTTTAAGCGCTCTCGCTCCGAATGCACGGATATTCGCCTAATACAATTATGTCCACAAAATTATGTGAAGCGTGTTGATGGGTCCACTTGTCTCCTTGCACGGGACGGGGACGTTCCCATGTAGTAGGGCTCGAAGCACGTTTAGGCACAGGGAAAAGAAGCAGGTTGTGGAACGTCCATTAAGTATGTCACGCAAAAACTGGGTACTTAAGAGTCTATATTCCGTTTTTATAGGTTTTCTGAAAATGTTTGCTAATTGTCCTCGCTTCCATCTGATTCTCAACTGGGTGCGTGACGTAGTTTTTGGACCTTCCCTTGAACGAACAAATTGGCTGAAAATTTCGGAAAAGAAAATAAATTTTCGAGAAGAAGATATGTGATAAAAAGTCGAGAAGCTTTATTGAATGCGGAGATGAGTCATAATCGTGGATTTCAGACGATTCAGAATTCTTATTCATTTGGGCACTCCAAATAATTTTCTTCTCCTTTGTCGCAATCTTCTACCATTTTTTAAGATTATATTTTATTTACAGAATGCCCCAATCAACAAACCATACGCATACATCTCACAATTTCAAGAGGGAAAATTGTAAGCCATTCGGCCAATCGTTATTTTAAAGTGGTCGGTAAATTTTACATACTCCTCTGTTTTTTTTTCAAGTATTTAGTCTACCTTGATATCTTGATACCAGCTGCGTATTTATAGCCCAAGTCCAAGCAAATAGTAGAGCGGAATTTCCTTTCAATGTTTCTGAAGAAACATGTTCACAAAAACAGAACGAAAAAAGCCAATAATCAAAGTTATTCCAACTTACCTTTACCAATGTCCATCTAATGGAAGCAAAAAGATGTAAACTATCGATAACCAGCCCCTGCAGCACTAGAAATCGAATAATTACGTACTCCACTGAAGTACTAAACCTTCGAGCAAACCAGCCTAGGGCTGAAAGCTTCGTAAATAAAGCTAATAATAATAATAATAATAATAATAAAGTACTAAACCTTTGTTTTTCGTTTTGCGTGTGCCAAAGACAACCGCACCAAAGCAGCAGCTAGCCGAATTGTTCTTCTTCATTTATTGAACTTACCTTCATAATTCACACCCCACAAAAGCACTTCAAAGTTGGATTTCACTGCTGCAGAATACAACAAAAGCTGCTTAGTTATTGAAATGTATTGCTACTTCCCGTCGGTAAATTGTAAACAAACTGTCCCAGGGAAGATTCAGGCAAATGTGTACCTGGATTTTCTGCACACGAAACATCGTATTTCACAACCACAGAGAAAGATTTCTTCGTCGAATTGTGATGGCATACTTATGATCTGTTGGGCAAACATTTTGACCGGAAATAACCATTTTTGACCGTTCTATATACCATATTGTCGAATAGGTGTGACAGAAATCAAATTCATATAGTGCCCGGCATATACCGTGCATGTACCAAACTTTGCGCAGTTAAGAAATTTTCAACTTTTTTCATTAAAAAGAAATACAAATGAGTGTAATATTCTATCAATTTTTTGACCTATAGCATGTTTACTAACATTCTATCGATTAAGCATTTGAAAAAGAACCATGATATAAAATAAAAAATAATAAAAATATAAAAAGTGACCGAACATTATGTGCCTAACTTTGCGCACAAAATCCTCATTGTTCCATACTTTGCGCATGATGTTCCTAACTTTGCGCATGCTTCAAAATCATGCCAAAATGGATTTTTTCTTCCTGATAATGTCGCTATATCAAATCAAAATAGTTTAAATAAGGGGAAGGAGTGTGCGGTTTGATATTTCAAGTAATTCTTTGCGTTAAAAAGTTGTCTTAGTTAATTAAAAAAACCATAATGTGTCGTTTTGTTAAAGCGCATTGTTTTATTCTGTCTTGAACAATAACATTGGAAGCTTATGGATATGACATATTTAATCGATTAAAAATTTCAAATTACAATCTGAGCAGCACGTTTCACAGTCGTGGTTTTGATACCTTCGTTTTTGACTTTGCCTTCACGAACTGCTGTTTTTTTTTTTTTTTTTTTTGAAGGTTTCTTTTCTCGTTCTGCCTTTTTTTCTTGTCGCTTCTGTTCCTCATTTTTCTTATATTGTTCTATCTCCCTGAACCATTCTCGAAATTCGTCGCTTGTTGCCACTGCTGGTGGGCGTGGTCGCTGAGATTTTGCACGTTTTGATGGTTTCATTGACACCGTTGGTATGCGAAATGCTTTCTCAAGAAAATCTTCTTTGTTACTCCTTTCACATAAGGGACTTGAAGACATTGTCGCTGAATTTGCCAAGACTTCGACACTGTTTGGTTCAACTTGAGGTTCAGGGGCTTTCTCAAGAGACATTTCGCATGGCGTGCATTCCATTCCGGGAGTTTGAAAATTCAGAAGACTTGTAGCTCTTGCACGCTCATCTGCGAATATTTAAAAAAAATAAAAATATTTAATCAGTAATACATAAAAAGTATACTTGTAAAAATACGAACCCTCGAGCATAGCTTCGTCAAATCCAAGGAAGCCATCGATTAATTCGGTTGATGTTCCTTCTGCAGCGTGGGACTCTTGATTTTTCTTGATTTGCTGCCATACGTAAAATAAATTTGCATCCTCTGCTGGCCCTGTCCACACTACCGCAGATTGATGTTGCACGAACAAATTCAGCTGACCAACTTTCAAGTAGTCCTCAAAAGCTGACAGCAACGCGTTGGGCGCAATTTTCTCGGGAACTAGGTCATTTTCTGTACTGTTGCTTGTCGCTTCAACATCAGAAGTTTGTTTTGTTGCAATCATCTCATAGTTTACAGCGTTTAGGTCCCATGGCACAAGACCACACCTTCTGAAACCGGTATTTAATGTGCTTTTCAAATTCCCCATTTCATCAACTGCTTTCTTAAGCAAAGGAGTAAATTCGTGTTTCAGGATCATTTCTCCTGCATGATGCGTCCTCCATTGAATCAACTTTTTATTCCACCGAGCTTTGAGCACCGACGAACCGACGTGACAGTGGTGTTTCAAAAGTGTCCCCCCAAGGGGGAGTCGCTGAGCACATCTTTACTTGTGCCAATTATTTTCAGTGTGCCAACGGGTATTGAATTGTGCCTCAGTGTGCCCCGAAGTGCCACTGCTTGATGATTCAGATTTTGCTTGGCAACTACCAAGACAACCAACTGTTTGTTTTCATTTTGCAGGTCAAATGCACATGGTTGCCTAGTTTTCTCACCCAAACTCAAGTGTCAAAATTGTGCCTCAGAGTGCCTCGGTGTGCCACACAGCGTATAAGACGGTGTGCTTGGCACCTCTTGGCACAATGTTCCAAGCGACTAGCCCCTTGTGTCCCCCCTAAATTTAACGGTCGACCAGCAAAGCGAGCGAACGCTTCTGTCAAATCAGCTCAGGCACGAACCTTTTCCTATATGAATACACGGGGGTTTTGAGTCAAGCTATCAAAACAACGCGAACCGTTATAGAGGAGGCGCTAGTGTTCGGCTATTTTTCATCATGGCGTCGGGGACAACAAATTTGAATTTATTTGTTCTAGCTGTCACGTCGGTTCGTCGGTGCTTTGAGTCCTCCGAAGAAGGCCCCGTCTAGTGGCTGAAGAATGTGGGTGGCATTCGGGAAGAGACAAATCAGCTCAATCCCATTTTCTCTACAGAACTCGGTAGTTTGATACGAAATATGCGATGTGTGGCCATCTACAAACACGATGTCCGGAAGTGTGATTTCCATCTTCAGTAGCCAAGGATAAAAAATGTTCTTCAGATAATAATAAAAGGTCTCGCGGTTCATCCAGCCCGATTCAGTTTTTCCTACTACATAACCAGATGGAGCGTTTAGTGATATTTCAGCGGGTAGTCTTTGTTTGTAGGGAAAGAGTACGAGCGGCGTTGCCAAGGTTCCGGCTGCATTTGCGGCAAACAAAGTGGTATATGCTTCTTTATCCGAATTCGCACAGTTTGTGTGCACATACTTCGCACCTGTTTCCGCAAATACTTCCTCTCTGGATGGAACCAAACGCATGGCTGTTTCATCCATGTTGAACACTCGGACGGGATCAGCGGCAACATGGTTCAGTTTGTTCGCCATAAAATAAGAATGAATCTGATCAAACCATTTTCGTATTTTCGGTTCTGTCACAGTTGTCCGTTGTTTCGAAAGCGCACTAGGAATCCGACGCGAGATATTGGGATGTCGTTTTAGGAAAAGTTTCTTCCACTTTCGGCCGGGAATACCATCGGTGAACGGACTTTTTCTGCCAGACATTTTGAACAGATACGCCACGGAAGTTTTTAGTCGTTTTGCATCAACCGGGAAACCAACCTTCGCGCTATTGATTATCCAATTAATCAGGCCCGGATTAAGGATTGTGGGGGCCCGGGGCCCGAGCGGATGTGGAGGCCCCTCGGAGAGATGACCAAAAATGTTTTTCCTTATTTTCGAACAGTACTTGAGCAATATGAAAAATAAAGCTAATGTTAGTGACCAAAAAAGGTTTTTGTGGGGGCCCCTAAAATGTGGGGGCCCGGGGCCCGGGCCCCCCCGGCCCCCCCTTAGATCCGGCCCTGCAATTAATGATGAAAACTTCTTCCTCCTTCGTTAAAACGGGAGGCCTTCCGGGGTTTTTAGAAGCACACTTTTCTTTCAGCTTCATCCTGACGGTGCTTTCCGGAACGTTAGCAGAAGCCGCTGCCCGTCGGATGGATTGACCCTTTCTGGCAAGATCGATAGCCTTGGCCACTTGCAACGAAGATTAATCCATGGCATGTTGGTTTGCTGAAAGTGCGCAAAAATTAAGAACACAATGTAAACAATGGTTCCAAACATTGCGCATCAGTTTTTTCTTATAAATTTATTAAATGTGATGTGAAAGACGATTGAAATAACTAGAAAATTACCTTTTCTGCTAATTAACCGCAACATTCAACTTCACTTAAACGATTTTTAAAGAAATATACAATAGAAATACACTAGAACGCCAATTGCGCTGTACTAACTTTTCCTATTTAATTATTTTAATAACTCTAATTGTAATAATTGATTATGTTTAAGTGCCCATTTTGTAGAGGACCTTTTGTTTTGGTAAACAAAATTTATTTGACACTTATAGTACCGCTACTGACGCTGTAAGGGCGAGGCAAACTAGATGTTAGTCACACGAACAGTCGCGACATTGCAGGCCAAACATGTCTAAAGGTCCAATCTGCAAAAGAGAGGCTCTCTTTGGTTTCCCTCTCTTTCATTAATATCTCAGCTGTTCATTTGTATTATGATTGTCTCCTTGCATTGAACGATGGTCAAAACAATCGTCTTTTGATTTGTACTGAAAAAATAGTTGAAAAGTGTACCATAACATTGCAATAATTGAAAGAGAAAGTGATCAAAGAGAGCCTCTCAAATGCAGATAGGACCTATTGAAATGTTTGGCCTGATTGGATTTCTGTGGCTGGTTTTTCTAATAAATATACTGATTTTTCGCAGGAGCACTCCTTAGCGCCTGCGTTAAGACGGTGCAAATTTTGACGTTTCTACGTGTGGCGATACGGGTTTCGATTTATTTACTAGTAAAAACAAAAAAAAAATACGGTAAACAAATGTGAACAAACGTTTATTAATCAAAACTTGTGATGTGAATTAATGTGTGAAAAATGCCGATAATTATTTAGTTTTTTAGAAATGTTTAAAAAATGCGCAAAGTTTGGACCTGCGCAAAGTTTGGTACATGCACGGTACGTGGACTAGATGGAAATAAAATTCGATCTCTGCGCTCCCCGCCTTCTTGTGCCAACCGGATCTGTCGCGATCACCAACTATGCAGGGTTGTTGTCCGGCATTCTTGCAACATGCCGTGTCCATCGTATCCTTTCGGTTTTGGCCACCTTCTGGAAGCTGGGTTCGCCGTAAAGTGCAGCGAGTTCGTGGTTCATCCTTCTCCGCCACACACCGTTCTCCTGCACGCCGCCGAAGATCGTCCTTAGCACGCATCGCTCGATAACTCCGAGTGCTTGCGCTGATGATGCGCCTCCGAATTTCACGGCTCACGTTGTTGTCACCCGTCAGTAAGGATCCGAGGTAGACGAATTTCTCCACCACCTCGAAGGTATCCCCGTCTATCGTAACATTACTACCCAAACGTATCCGGTCGTGTTCGGTTCCGCCTACCCGCATGTACTTTGTTTTTGAGGCATTCACCACCAGTCCGAGCTTTGCTTCTTCGCGTTTCAGGCGGGTGTACAGCTCTGCCACCGTTTCAAATGTTCTGGCAATAATGTCCATGTTGTCCGCAAAGCACATAAATTGACCGGATTTTGTAAAAATCGTTCCTCGGCTGTTGAGCCCGGCTCGTCGCATCACACCTTCCAGAGCGATGTTGAAGAGTAGGCATGAGAGTTCATCACCTTGTCTCAGTCCCCGGCGAGATTCGAATGAACTGGATAGTTCACCGGAAACCCTTACGCAGTTTTGCACACCCTCCATCGTTGCTTTAATCAGTCTAGTCAGTTTCCCAGGAAAGCCGTTTTCGTCAATGATTCTCCATAGCTCTGCGCGGTCGATACTGTCGTATGCCGCGTTGAAGTCGATGAACAGGTGATGCGTTGGGACCTGGTATTCACGGTATTTCTAGAGAATTTGCCGTTCGGTGAAGATCTGGTACGTTGTCGATCAGCCGTCGATGAAGCCAGAGCTTGATAACTTCCCACGAACTCATTTATTTTAGGTGACAGACGAAGGAAGATGATCAGCACCTTTTTGGCAGCATTCAAAATAGTGATCGCTCTGAAGTTCTCACATTCCAAATGGTCGCCTTTCTTGTGAATGGGGCAGATTACCCCTTCCTTCCACTCCTCCGGTAGCTGTTCGGTTTCCCAGATCCTGGTTATCAGCCGATGCATACAGCAGGCCAACTTTTCTGGGCCCATCTCGATGAGTTCAGCTACGATACCATTCTTACCAGCTGCTTTGTTGGTTTTGAGCTGATGAATGACATTCCATTTCTACGCACTCCGCTTCTTCCAGGTGGCGCTTTTTCTCCAGAAAGAGGTGGGTCTGCTGTTTCCGCTGTTTGTGATGTTCCACGTTTTGTCGGGTCCCTTGCTGCAGCATTACCGCCCGCGCTGCGTTTTTCTCATCCAAAACCGTTCTGCACTCTTTGTCGAACCATTCGTGCTCTCGGCTGCGTCGTTGACGGCTGCTTTCACTGTACTCCAGCAGTCCTCTAGAGGGGCCTCGTCGAGCTTGCCATCGTCTGGCAACGCGGCCTCGAGATTTTGCGCGTATGCTGAGGCGACATCCGGTTGTTGTAGTCGCTCTAGGTTGTACCGTGGCGGTCGTCGGTACCGTACATTGTTGACGATGAAAAGTTTTGGGTGCAGTTTGACCATCACCAGATAGTGGTCGGAGTCGATGTTGGCGCCACGATAGGTCCTGACTGTTGAGAGATGCATCCGAGCACCCCTCGTAATTGAGACAACATTTATGAAATATGGATACACCATGGATATGTGTGTTATCGATTGTTATTGTTTATAGTTGTAAAATGTTGAATGTAAATAAAAGTCCATTCGTTCGTGTACAGTGAAACAGTACGCAGGTGTTTTGTTCTTCTCCGTTCCGTGATTTCCTTTCTCGTCCCGCTGTTCTGAGGTTTCTGCTGTGTTGCAAAATCTACCAGGTTATGGGCCCAGGTATGAATGAGAAAGTGAAAGTCGCCGTGTTCGATGGATCCGGCTTCCACAACTGGAAGTTCCGGATGGAAACCATCCTCGATACGTTCGGTCTCCTGGATTGCGTCGAACGGGAGGTTGCTGAGATCGACGAGTTGCGAGTGATGGCTGACGATAGCGTAGAAGTGAAAACGGAAAAGAAAAGACGAATGGCGGAACGGAAAATCGCAGATAAAAGGTGTAAAGCTGTGATTATTTCGGCTATCGCGGACAGTCAACTAGAACTGATTAAAGACTGTGCGACCCCAAAGCATATGTGGAGTACTTTGAGGTCGGTGTTCGAATGTCGCGGTGTCGCTGGGCAACTCTACATTAGAAAGCAGCTACTTACATTGAAGTATGTGGAGGAAGTTGGTGTTAGTTTGCCAGAACACTTGATTCAGTTCGACTGTTTGATTCGTGAACTCAAAGAAAGTGGTGCGACAGTGGAAGAATCGGACGCGCCATTTATTATTAACATTGCCATCGTCGTTTGATTCAGTTGTTACTGCCATCGAAACTCTTCCGAGTGGAGTAACGATGGCATTTGTGAAGAAGCGTTTGCTAGACGTTGATTTGAAGAAAAATCTTGTGAACAATGACAGTGGTGAGAGCAAGGGTGAAAGCAACATTGCTATGATAAGCAGACACACGTGGGGAAAAGTAAAGTGCTTTCGGTGCGGCAAACTTGGTCACAAGCGAGCAGACTGTTATGTGTCAGTGGTTCCCAAACGGAGTCGGTACGGAAGAGTGAAATTTCGAAACGGTGAGAGAGATTTAGTAATTGAAGAAAATCGTACCTCGAATTGCGCAGATATTGCTTTCTTAGTGTCGAGAGAAAAAGAACAACTGGAGAAAGTGCAGTGGTTTTTAGACTCTGGAGTGACGGACCACATAGTGAAGGATGCAAGTTATTTTGACAAAATGCGACGCTTGGAACAACCGGTGGCAGTGGAGATGGCGAATGGAGAGAAACAGCATGCGACGTGAAGAAGGAGAATTGGCTAGCTTGCCGATAAAGTTTTGAAGATCAGAAAAACAGCAAAATACGGGATTTCAGTCTAGGAGGGGTCAGTAAGACCATAGGATTTTTAGTGATTGAGCGAAAGAGTTTACGTGAATTAGTGCGTATGTATTAAATATGACGAGTCGAAAGAGAATAGAGGAAGCGTGAGGCACAGCTGAAGTGTTTGATTATGTTATCAATTTAGAATATCGAATAATAGATCTGTGGTTATATTATAAATTTGATCGTTGTACTCGGGTTGTCGACTTGAGGAGAGGTGTTGAGAGATGCATTCGAGCACCACTCGTAATCGAGACAACATTTATGAAATATGGATACACCATGGATATGTGTGTTATCGATTGTTATTGTTTATAGTTGTAAAATGTTGAATGTAAATAAAAGTCCATTCGTTCGTGTACAGTGAAACAGTACGCAGGTGTTTTGTTCTTCTCCGTTCCGTGATTTCCTTTCTCGTCCCGCTGCTCTGAGGTTTCTGCTGTGTTGCAAAATCTAACACTGACGTCGAAAATGTCCAAGAAGTGCCGTCCGTCAATCAGAACGTGGTCGATTTGAGATTCCGTCTGCTGCAGCATGCTGTGGTGATTTCCAGGTGTAACGTAAATGGAGGCTGTGTTGGAAAAAAAGGTGCTACGTATGGTCATGTTTTTGGAGGCGGCGAAATCAATAAGTCGTATGCCGTTTTCGTTCGTCTGCTGGTGGGCGCTAAACTTTCCAATCGTCGGTCTGAATTCCTCCTCCTGGCCAAAATGTGAGGTTATGTTTCGTGTATTTTTGACAGAGAACTGCTTTTCAACTGGTTTTAAGAATTTATGTAAACAAACGGCACCTAGCCCAGTGCGCAAAAGTGGCACGATTTACAAAAGTGCAGATAACTTTTGATAGGAAAAAGATATATCTAATTGACGCAAGAAATTTGAAAATCAGTGGATTTCAACATGGTGAAAAATATGTTTTGGTATATATATTCAAGATGGCGGCCGAAATCAATACGGCCGACTAAACTTTTTATATCTGCAATGAGTATCTTTTCTTTTTTCAACAACATTTCGTTTTTAAGTGATTTCTGGCGAAACTTGGGAGCTATAACGGTTTAAATGAGCCAACAATTGACCAAAATGGTTGTGGCTCTACTGCAAGTCAAAGTACGGCTCAAACCTGTATATTTGGTCAAGCATAACGGTTACTAGGAACCAGCAATAAGATTGTCTTTAAAAAGACGACAGTATGTACATAGTAGACAAATTACGGAGTCGTCTAGAAGAGCTATCTACATTCTGTGTAATTTATGTCAAATACAAACTCATTGACTTGTAGATTTCATGCGCAATATTCAAGAACAACTGTTTTAAGGCCTTGTGTATGTTTGTGCATGACAATTTCTTTTCCTCTATTCTCTGAAACCAAATTGACACTATTTTACCCACTCTTGATTCGGTAGACCTTGTTGCCCAATAACTTTGGCAATCTTCAGTATTCAATGATAATGCATGTATGTTTTGCACACACTGACACTATAGATCTTTTAGAACTAGGATAACTGATCTTTTTTTTTTATCTGTATTAACGAGATTTTTAGCCCTAGGCTAGTTCATCTCGGGACCCACGCTTTACTTCCCTTCCGAAGGAAGAACTCACATTTTGTGAGTTTGTCGGGAGTGGGATTCGATCCCAGGTCCTCGGCGCGATAGTCAAGTGTTCTAACCACCACACCAGGTCCGCTCCACGTATATAAACTGATCTTATATTAAATTATATTGCTCATTAGAGATTTTTTGTTTTTGAAATATTGTCCTCCGCATTCAATAAAGCTTATTTTCAGAACGTGACTTACACGCAATAATTCAACCTTCAAACAAAACGAACACACCAGTCAGTGCAAGCAATAGGCAATACTATTTCCGCTATTTGTGTAGGTACCATCATCATATCAACGAAGATATAGCTAAACCTTTCTCGGAACAACCCTGGTCGTATCTTACGCGATCGATTGAGCCCCTAGCGTTGTTGTCGGCAGATCAACAAAGGTTTCCCATTTCTTCTTAGTAGCTCTGTAAAATAGCCATAACATTATAGATGCCATACCGCTGTTGCTTTCTGTTTTAGCAGACCAAATAGTTGAGCAGTATTGCAGCGGTGTTTGAAGTTGACCTATTGGTGGCTTGCGTGCGTGGTGATCGGAAATTGGTCTGAAACAAAATAAACCTAAGAATATCTACATTCGCCATTCGGATGGATTAGAATTGTCATTCAATAGTAGTACCATCAATGTGTTATTCATTAAAACTGAACCAGAAGAACTAATAGCAAATGAGATACATATTTACCGGTAGTAATCGATTGCAAGAGTATTTAAAAATATTAACATTGTTACTTAGAATTTTACAACAACCAAAAACAGATTAAACTTCTGAGATATCATTATCGAGTGAATAAACGACAAATCTAGCTATCAAAGAGGTCCTGTTTTATCTATTGAAACTGTACAGAAAGCATAGTTGAACTGTGAGTTGTAAACTGGAGGATATATAGTAATAAAGGTTTTTGTTTATTGCAAAAGGGATTTCTCTGCGGAAAATAGTCGGAAAGAAATTCCATCATCTTACGTTTTATTCATCGTTCTGTGGAGAAATTTTTGTTCCAAACAATCATTCGATATTGCTATTGCACATCACATTTTTGTTCTGTATCGGCTAAACAACACACACTTCGTACATTGGAAGTCATTTCTGCGTCCAAAAATATCATTCTCACTTATCTAACAAATAATATCACTCACGTTATTTCTTATAAATTATACATAAGCCGTGACACGTTTTGTCGGTTTTTGACAAAAATTTTGATCATTTCAATCACCTGCATCCTGTTCAGAGACCCCCTCTCGAATGACTAGATCAAAATTTTTCCTCATCAAATAGTACCTTCTCCTCTCTTACGTACATGAGTTTTGTTTCAGTATACGTCTTAGCGATAATTTCACACAAAGATACATATAATACAGTACGGGTTAGTATATTACAGTCACTAAATACAATTGATTTCGGCAGCTTATTTGATACGACCTTAGCAAAAATATATTCGTTCATTCACAAAATATCCACTTCTATAAAAATCTCAAATTTCTCCATAAAATAATGAGAGTTCTCCTAACACATCAATTGCACATATAACACAGAAAATACATTCTCAAAAAGAGTATTGGAGACTCTCGTACATCCATGGAAAAACTTGAGAACTTCAAAACTATTCATTTTGCGTAGAACTTTCCGATGGTCGTCATAACCTTTTGCCATTGCTTTCTTTTATACAATCGGAAGATGTCGATTCTTCGCAGTCGATATCGGCACCAATCAACACCTTTGGTATAAACACTTACTAGCTAAAACACTCAATTCTCACTAAATTAAGAAACTTCTGAGCGAGTCTATTGCATAAACAGGATGGGTTCGTTCTAGGGAGAGTTTGTCCTTAACGCTACTAAGATTTCTGGTACGATCGTCGTAGAATGTATACAAAAAGAGAACCAACGCGATAACTGAGAATACTCATTTTAAGTACGTACATACATATCTAACCTAACTGGCTAACTGGCGGTGAGACCGGGCAGGACGGCTGACGACAAATTCCGCTTGGGAGTCGCCGAACCTCAGATCGTCAGATCTTCCCAGTCCTCTTTTTCCCGCTCGGACAGCTCGATCCGGAAGCTAACGTTGGCATTCTTGAGCAGTTCGTGACACATCGGCGTCAGCGGGTTGTGTCTCAGATCGACCAGTTCCAGCGAGTCGGACGTGATGATCTCGTCCCGGTCGATGTCGATGATGGCGTTGTTGTTGGCCCGGAGCTCCCGCAGTTTGGGCATCTTGAACACGACGGCAGGTAGCGTGATGAAGGAGTTGTGCGAGATGTCGAGCACCTCCAGCGAGTGCAGATCGGCCAGCTCGTCCGGCAGTTTGGCCATCTGGTTGTGCGACAGGTTGAGCTCTGTAGAAAGAAAGACGGGACAGTTATGAATCGTGTTGTTAGCTGTATAGTTGCAACTTGTAATTCGAATACTTAAAGAACTACTGAATATGATGCATTTATAAAATTTAAAAGCAGTTAGGGGTCTCCAATCAGCATATTTAGTTCTCGTAGTTAAGGCTATGGATTGCCAATTCGGAGACGGCGGGTTCGATTCCCGTTCCGATCGGGAAAATTATCTGGACTCCCTGGGCATAGTGTATCATTGTGCTTGCCTCTCAATATGCTTATAAATTCATGCAATGGCAGGCAAAGAAAGCCCTTCAAATCTATATATATAAAAATGCAGTGGCATACGTGGGACCGCGCATAACTTGCGAACGGAAGGTCCAATTTTGGTCGTCTAAGTTTTTTTCTGTTAGTTTTCATCCAAGGAAGGTTTATGAGCCAAAAAACATGGAAAAATGAGAGTTTTTGAATATTGATCTTCCATACATTTTGTGACCGGGGATTTGGTCTTGGATAGAAACTTGAAACGTCAAAAAAACGCAGTAGGCAAGACAAAGTTTGCCGGGTACAGCTAGTAATAACTAATTATTCAAAAGCTCATCGAACGATTCATTTAGAAAACCATCCTAGGAAATCCTTTTACATTTGAATTGTGAATTTAAAAAAAACTGCCGGGAATGCCTCCTGCCTCACGGAAGAATGTCGACAGCACAGGTTTTTGGTTGTACAGAAGCTACATTCATGTTATTCTAACCCAATTGCAGACTAACTTGAAAATGACTCGTGTCCAACCAAAAACCTGCGCTGTCGACGCTCCCTTAACCCCTGAAATTATATTAAGAACTATATCCTTCTTTGGAATTCTTCCGAAATGGCTTCATGAATTCCGTTTGAGAATCCTTTAGAAATTCCTTCTAGGAGGTCTTTCGTGTATTCCTTTTGGAAGTTCTTCTAGAATATCGTCCATGGATTGCTTCAGAGGAACCTCCAGAACTTTCTCTAAGAATTCCTCTAAAAAGTTTTTATGGGTTTCCTCAGAAATTGCTCCATACATTCTTCCAGAAATACGTACGAGAATTCTTTAAGGAAATCTTCCACGGGTTTCTTCAGAAATGCTCTCAGCGATTTTTTCGGAAAATCAAAAGTTTGAGACTCCGTCAGAAATGTCCCCAATGATTTCTTTAGAAAATCTTTCACAGATTCCTTCAGAAAGTCTTCCAAAGTTTCTTCCATGGATTCCTTGAAAAGTTTCTCCAGGGCTTCATTTTGTCATTCTCTCAATAATTTTCCCAGAAATTTCTCAAAGGATTCTTTGAAGTGGCTTTCTATGGGTTCCTTATGAAACTCCGTGAGGGATCACTTTAGATTGTAGAAACTCTTCTCGGGATTCGTTTACAAAATCCTCAAATTTATTTAATTTCTCTAAGGACTTCTTTAAAATTGTGTACAGGGATTCATCAAAGATTATTCTATAATATCTATAATCTATAATATTATTATATAATCTCTATAATCTATAATATTTTTCTATCTACAATCTATAATATTATTCTATTATAAATTCTTTTAGTGGTCTCTCCAGCAATTTTCCAGAGTAATTCGTGCAGGTTTTTCTCCAAGAAGTCTACCAAAGATTTATTCAAGAATTTCTCTAGGGATTCAATTAAAGCTATGCGCATGTATACGTCCAGGAATTTCTTCAGTGATTCTTTCCAGATGAATGCAGGATCATGCTGGAATCCTTCAGAGATTCTTGGATTATTACTTTCAGTGGTTCAGGTGAGAATTCCTCTCTTCCAAAGATTCCTGCAGGTGTTCAAACAGAGAACTCTTTCGAATTTCGTACAACTATTCCTCCATGCAATTCTTTAGAAATATCTCTGGCATTTCTTCTAAACCTTAGGACAACTCTTAGAATTTCTCCACGGATTCTTCAGAAATAATTTTGGGAATTTCTACTGGAATTTCTTCAGAAGTATCTCAAGAGTTTTTTCTTCTAAAGATCTTTATAAAGCTTATCTAGGCATTTCTTCAAGTATCTCTACAGGAATTCATTTGAAAATACGTTCACAGAGTCCTCCAGGATTACTTTCTGAAAATCTTCCAAGAATTTTATGAAAAGATTTCCCTAGGATTGTTTTCTAAAAATTCCGCAATAAACTTTTCTAGGAACTCCGCCGAGGATTTCTCTAAGAGTTTCTCCAGATATTTCTACAGGAATTTCTCCAGAAATTCCTTCTGAAATTGCTTCACGAACTTTCTAAGGGTTTCTTCAGATATCCATCTAGAGCATGGTTTCCCAAACTGTGGGTCGCCACCCCCCAGGGGAGTCGCCGGCTTTCATCCAGGGGGTCGTGAAGAACAGTAGAATATTTTACTGTAACAGACATCAAATGAGGGATTTTCTATGGTGGGTCGCGAAAAGATCGTCTGTTGGCAAAAGGGGGTCGCGCACCTGAAAGTTTGGGAACCTATGATCTAGAGATTTATTGAGAAGCACTCCCTGAGATTTCAACAGGGATTCTAATGAAGATTTAATCTTAAATTGACACAGAGATTTTTTGAGAAGTTCCTTCTTGTATTCCTTCAGGGATACCGTCAAACACATCTCAAAAGACTTTTTCCGAATTTTGGGGATTTTTTTTTCAGGAATATCAGCAAGGTATTACTTGGGAAGTTCTTCCATGGAGTTGTTAGAAACTCCTCTAAACAAATCTTTACAAATCCTACAGAAATTCCTTGAGTTATGAATTTCAAATAACTCAACGTACATATGTACAAATGGGTAAATTATTGGTTAAATTGGGAAAAAATCCACAGCTCAGGTGAGATTTGAACTCACGACCCTTATTCGCTAGACAAGTGCTTTACCAACTAAGCTACCGAGCCAATTAATGACCCGACAACTTAGTTTTCATAAGGTTCAACTCTAATCTCATCGATCTATATCATCTTCCCCTAAACCGTAAATATAACCATGTCTGTTGTACATATGTACCCAAGCAACACACATGTTATAATAGAGTTACGATAGCGCAAGTTTGGGTTGTATAGAAGTTTATTTTACGTTATTCTAACATTGTGTTGAAATAACGTAAAATAAACTTTGATACAACCAAAACTTGCGCTGTCGTAACAACAACATGTGTGTTACTTGGGTACGAAGAGCGAAAGCGATTTGTTTATTGTTTGAAACTGTATGCCTATCATACAGGCACCGCTTCCTCAACCACTTGTAGAGAAGAACAATTGCTACCTGGAAGGCGATCAAACGCGTCGTTCGCATTCTGTTTGATACGACGGATAACTACGTAGAGGTAGATGCTCGAAAACGACTCACTCAAAGTGCAAATTTGGTTGGTAAAGCACTTGTCTAGCGAATAAGGGTCGTGAGTTCAAATCTAACCTGAGCTGTGGATTTTTTCCCAATTTAACCAATAATTTACCCATCTGTACATATGTACGTTGAGTTATTTGAAATTCATAATTGACCACACGGATTGGTATTACCGAAAATTTGCACTTTGAGTGAGTTCCTTGAGTTGTTCATCCAAGAGTTCCTCCAAGAATTCATTGATAAATTCTTTCAGGATTCAAATATTTTCCAGGTTTGTTTTGGCAGAATGCTTGAAAGAATCTCTAAAGGCATTTTTAAAGAAATTCTTGAAAATTTTCTAGAGGTATTCCACGACCCATATTCCTGAAGCAATTTCTGAAGGAATCCTTAGATGAATGCCTGCGAATTCCTTGATGAATGTCTGGGAGAACACCTGAAGAAACTCCCTAAGATACCTTTTATATTCCTACAAAAAAAATCATGAGGAACTTCTGGAGGGACTCTGGTAGTAATTGCTCGAGAAATTTCTGGATAGATTCCCGTAAAAATCCGCGAAGGAATTTCTGTAGAAATCTTTTAAAAATGTCTGCATAAATCTATGCAGAAATTGCAGATAAAGGTACTGTGTGAGTTGTTGAACAAATCTCTCAATACATTTCTAATAGATCCCTAGAGGTAGAAGCTTCAGAAGGAATCCCTAGAAGAACTCCTGGAGATACCTCTAGAGGAATTTATAGAAGAATTTCTTAAGCAAGTTATAAAGATATTAGTACACAAAAACCCCTGATGTACTCTCGGGAGAAATGTTTAAAGCAAATCCAGCAGAAACAAAAAAAAATCATAATTATGTTAATTGAATATTTGAAAGAATATCTACAAGAACTGCAGAGTCTCTGGAGAAATTCCTGAAGCATCCCCGAAAAATTTCTGAAGTATTCCGTGAAGACATATTTGAACAAATACATGCGCGAACTTCTGTAACAATCCTTGAGGCAATTTCCTAAATAATCACTAAAGAATCACCCCAGGATGAATTTGTGAAAAACCCCATGGACTAGTTTTAAGATGAATCTTCGAGAAGCTTCTTAGTAAAACTCCCGAAATAGACCCAAGGAAAACATAATCTCTGGAGAAATCCTTGGAGAAATGCTCAAAGAAATACATGTACAGGAATGGACTTTAATGGGATGCTTGGAGGAATTCTTGATGAAATCAATTTAGAGAATCCATCAATAAACTGATGGTGTTCGCTTGACCCTATATTGAACTTGAACACTCGGTTCGTGATGTCTCCATCCTGCCACTTGCTGTGTAGCTTCGGGCTCGTTTAGAAGTTGACTATCAATGTTAACTTCTTTTCCCAATCAGCCAAGACTGCCCCCATTCGCATAACAGTCCGATGTGAATGGGAAACCCAGAAAACATGGGACTGTTATGCAAATAGGGGCAGTAGATAGCTGTGTAGTGTCGGTAGCGGTTGTCTCAATTGGCTAAGAATAACACTACGGACCGCCTGATCCAGTGGTAAGAGTCCACTAAACAGAAGACCCCTAATTTATGGTGTTATGCGGCTTTATGGTACACTAAGCCTAGCTAAAACTAATAGTTTAGGTGTAAAGATTTCGACACTGATTTTTCAGTTGAGGCGATCCTCTCTTTGTGTTATCACAGAATGTGTATTGAGTTTTCCAAAGATTTTTTGGTTTAAATGCGAAGAAGACGACTACATGTTGCTATAGAAACTAAAAGAATAATGTTTTTGTTTGTTTTGATCAAGTTATTAGCGAAAGAAAGAGTCGACGAAGAGAAATCGATCAAGTCAGTTAGGCCCTTATGAAAAATCATTGTCGAATTAATCCAGATAAAAAATACAGTTCTCGGATCAATGGGCATAGACGATTTGAAATCAATTTTTATTCAATTTTAAGGCAAATTTGCTAAACGTTTACCGTAACTCACTAAAAGATGTGAGTTCTAACTGCCGTAATTCTGCAAAGTGACGTAAGCGCCATTCAAAATTCCAAACTTTTTTGGGTATTAACGTGGGTATTAATCTAGAATACATCCTCGGTTCTCGTGTTCCAAGAGCCCACGTAGTACAAGAACATTTCGACTCTGAAACCGACGGCCAGTCGACAATGGATCAGATCTTCGCCGTCTGGTAAACCCTTCAGTAATGCTATGAATGAACGCTGGACAAAACTGTTTGTGAATTTTGGTAACTTCCTAGTTACCGCAAGGTCTTCATCAGTGTGCTGGCCATGTTGTGAAAAGGCCGAATAACAACCGTCAAGCTGGTATTCTTAACAGATCCGATTAGTACAAGTGGGCAAGGCAAGATGAGCGAACCACGTAACATGTGATCTGGCAAGCATTGGGCATGACCGAGCTGCAAATCTAGTAAATTATGGCATGATATTGTTGATTATGTTTTGTCGTGAGCTTGATGTTACTCAAAATATGTGAAAATCAATGTAAGCTTTAGTAACTCTAGTCTCCATGGGTTTGGAATATGAATGAATAATTTCAAAGACGACTTACCTGTGATCAGACTGAACTTCACTGCAAATTTGGGGGAAATTTTCGTGATGACGTTACTGCTAAGATCACAGGATTTCAGTTCGGTGTGTCTCATCAGATGGTAAACTGCGTCTGGTACCTGAATCAGTTCGCACTCAGAGAGATCTGAAATGGGGAAAGAATGGATGATAACGATCAATTTTCTTCATACATCACGACATCCTAGTATGATAATACTCTTTTAAAATAGTGTACAACAGAATCTCAACCTACTCAATTGCTTGCTTTCGGTTGCTTCTTCGCAACGATTAACCACCCTCGCTACATGTGAAGCCATTTTCAGGACTAAAATGCACCGTTCACCTACTGACTAACTCAAAAAATATAACTCTGACCTATCTACGCCTAGCGCAACAGCCAGTATCGCACTGAGTAAATCCCACTGCACACAGCTACACACACACCGGCTGCTAATAATAGAAATTACTGAACACCACTGTCCCTATCCTCGGTGATTCAACTCTTACGCACAGTCCACAACACCAGCTAATCAGAGATCGAAACAAACGCAAATCGAACACTTGTTACTTTGTGTCTAAATTGCAACAATTTAACGACACTTATTCGATCAAGTTTACCGTTCGTCGTCCGATAGAAGTTAATCAAAACTTGCGAAACGAACGAAACGCTGCGACCACTCAGATAAAAATAAAACTAGAAAAGTCACGCGAAAGCAGTGCCACTTGTGTTTCCGACATGTGGATTTGTAGCATGACATGGAAAGTGTCACGCGACAAATAATTAGCGTGTCACGTCCATGGATCGGTCCGTGCAAGGTAAGTAAAAGGAAGGTAATCCAATATGTCAGATTCCACCATCCGCCATATTGGAAAACCTAACGACAGCTGGCAAGTTTGTATTCAATTTTTTTCACTAGTGAGATGACAAACAAAAACTTTCCGCCCTAGCAACGTACCAACCCCACAGAAACCATGCACGCTTAACTTTCTCAGCACTAAAATCGAACAAACTCCATGACACTCATCAAGTGTTTCCTACTTACACGGATTGCAAACGAGATTGCAAATTAGCTCGTACACCCACTCAAGCAAATATTTTGCAATATTCTCGGCAAAGCAATCTCTTTTGGTTAAGAAATCGCCATTGTATTCATAATTAACAAAAATGCGGGGGCACGAGCAAATTTTAAACCTGGGGGAATATTACTCATTTTATGAGTGTCATGGAAGTATGTCAACATTGGTTATCCGTGTTGAGCATGTTGTTGCCGATGCGGCGCAGCAACGCTTCTGTAGCGTTCTGCAGCATAAACAAACTGGCCGGCTGTCACCTCCATCCCCCCGCAGTGTGCCGCACTCCCCGCATCCACTTACTGCTTATACGCTAACACCTTCCTTATAAACATCTTGGGTCCGTGAGTGCAACACACCCACGATACATTCCTTGACAGATGCTTCGTGCAGTACCGTGTTGATTCAAATATCGGAATGTTTAAGTTTAAAACCACTACAACACTAGTTTACAGTTTTCCTTTAACTCGCTGAACTTATGCCCATTATTGGTGTTGAGTTAAATCATTCCCTGGGTTCAAAAAAGCTTAAAAATAATTACAGTATCGCAGGTTTTTTCGACTTCAGCTTTGGTGAGTTGAAAACAGTTTCCACTCTATTTATAGGGGAACGGTAATTCAAAAATGTAGAACACAAGGTCTCTGCAACTTTTTCTACTATACATTCAACTTAAGTGTAGCATCCTTGCTAGCCTAAAACACGTTTGTAATGCTTTGTTTCGATATCATATATGACCTCTCAGGGTTAAGAAGGCAGGAAGCTTTCGACCTCGACTGATGATTCAAGCTTGTCCATGTACTGGTATTATTGCAAAACTTGGTGCAAAATCCTAAATCTACAAAAAGGGAAAACACTTAAGCAGGAGACACAATGCTACGTCGACTTCGACTTCGACTTCAACTGACAGCTCGGTTTGAGTCAATGGAATCCAGTGCTGCAGCCCACAATGATGCGTTGCGTCAAACGGGTGCGTGCAACGTATCTAAATACCCAAGGTAAGAGATTCCCGCAAATGTCAAAAATGAGACTCACCAACACATCTGCGTTAGTTATGAAAAGTTGGTGTTTTTACACTAAAATGTCATTATTTCAGCAAAGTTTGTAAAGTTTTAGTAGTTTGGATGTTTCTAAATGCTGAAAAAATATGTTTAGAACCAATTAAAAAAAAATTGTTACCGATTTTCAAATGGCGATATTTCCTGTTTTATTGCATGGAAGTCACTTTTAATCCAGTAAGATGTAATTAAATAATTGCTTCTATGATGAGAGTGCTTAATTTCTTAAGAAAGTTTGCTAAATAGTGATGCGCCCATACAAATCAGCGCAAACTTCATAACTATTTTTTCCTTTTTTCCTTTTCTCACTAATCCGTGAATATTAGCGGGAATCTCTTACCTTGTTATTTAGATACTTTGGGGTGCGTGTACTAAAAACGCTGAAGCCGTTCTAAACTTTGAAACTTCTCAAAGTTGACGCAGCATCAAGTTCTTTTTTTTTTTTTTTTTAATATTTAAAGCAGTCGAAAATGACCAGTTTTAAAGAAAATCTGATTTCCTTGGTGCAAGAACAGCAACAATAAACAATCTATATATATAAAAATGAGTTTGAAGACCCTTTGAGGCAACAAAACTGACGAATGGCCGAACCGTTCAGCATGGCCCTTGCACGTTTCGATTCGTATTCATGGTGGTTGTGTTTATATTTATAAAAAGTTACGCAAATCAACTCCAAAAGTTAGAAAATTGATAAAGTACTGATTTTTATGAACTGGGAAGAATATCAACATGATCGAAATCAAACCAATCTAGAGTGCGGTGCATAAATTAGCTCAAAAGCTGTCAAACCACCACAAGATTGGCAAGACAGAGTTTGCCGGGACAGCTAGTAGAACAATAAAAGTTCGAAAGAGTATCGAGAGACCCACCGGAAGGAGGAGATTTTGCAATCAATCGCTGTGAAGCTGGATAAACCAGGTGAGTTTTAACTATCTATGTCTCCCAAAAAATCGATATAAACAAGCCGGCAGCGGTATCCGGGAAACTACAAAATGAACAATTTACGGAACAGGTTCCCGGGAAAAAGATATGACTACATATTGATACGGCATCCAATTTTACAAATTTGCATGTGGAGTGACTTTGGATATTATCGGTAGGTACGGTAATAAATATAATTTGGACCCCCTGGGTCGTATTATCACAATTTTCACCGATTTAATGAAAAGATGACGAAATTTTTTAGAATCACTCGCTTAGTTAGATTGCTCTGCACGGGCAGCATCCATTTTCTCACTGGAAATATCATTATTTGCCTTGAAATTATTTTTTATCAATCTGGTCGTCCGGTGCGGAGGAAACTTGCAGATGTAAGCAAAAAATACATATCATTCTAGTGCATAAAATTCGCAAAGTTCGTCTAATCAGCCTTTGTCAATCAAGTAATTAGGATGTGATCTAGCATATTCAAGTGGCAGATTCTTTGAAAATAGTTCCAAACAGGTTTAAACACCAGGTGTCCAAAATATATACTGGAAACTAATGCTTCAAAAATAAGTTATTTTCATCAAATTTTCAGCCAGAAATGACCTTGAGGATTTTTAACGGACAGTGGAGGCTTTTACGATCAAACTAACACCATCATAACCTATAACACCCTCTGAATCAGTTTGATTTTGAATTAAATTCAAACTAATGTCCTCTAGGGGCCCAAAACTTGACCATTACCCTATGTTCTCTTCGTCATGAGGAGTTTTTGTCGGTCAAATTGTCTAAAACTTGGCCTTGATTAGGAAGGATTTGAGACCAACTCTAAGTTCGACAGGTATCAAAATTCCCCATGACAAAGTTTTGTCCATCTTCATTTATTATCTAAACTAAACATGTGTCAAAAAAAAAATCAAAGTGATTTTTCACCTAGAAGTTTTGTCACTTTTTATCAATACAAGTGCAGTGAATTAGAGAAGAATAAGTCTATTACATATTTTTATAGCAACCAACCGTCTAAAATTATTGCCATGTTTAATTTCTCTTCGCATTTATCTATTTACTAGCTGACCCGACGTGGCTAGCCACGTTAGCTAGAAAAAGATTGTTTTTAAAATTCCAGTTACACTTCTTCAATGAAACTGTTTTCGAGAACATTCCAGAATCTCTCTCCAGAATGCTTCTCTCTTGAACGTTTGGTAATCTCCAGAAAGTTCTCAAAAAAAAAATCTCCAGAAAGTTCTCAAAATTCAATGAATGAATGACTTTCCAGAACTTTTCAGAAGGTCCATTTCACATTTTTTTTTCTTGAACGTTGACAAACTCCCCGATCATAATCGGCATTAAAAAATTGTTCCAGAAAATTCCAGAAGGTTAGTTTTCTTGTTCTTTCTGAAACATTCAGTAACTTCTGGAAAGTACCTGGAAAGTTTAATGTTCCAGAATATTCTAGAGATTTTTTCTGTTTTCATTTGGAATGCTCAGTAGCTTCCAGAAATTTCTCAAACATTTTATGAATTTGGTTGTTCTAGAACCTTCTTAAAAGGTATTTTTCATTCTTTTTGGAACGTTCACAAACTCTCAGACACATTTTGTAAATTAAAAAAAGGTTGCAGAAGGTCTTTGTCTTGTTTTTGTCCAGTAGCTTCTCGAAAGTTCTAAGAATTTTGATTATCTAAAACATTTTCGTAGATTATTATTCTTCTTTCTGAAGATTCAGTAATCTCTAGAAAGGTCTCGAAATTTAATGAATTTTGGTGTTCCAGAACATTTTAGAAGGCCCTTTACTTCTTTCTAGGACTTTCATTAACTTCCAGAAAGTTCTTGAAATTAAGAATGAAAAGTGTACAGAACATTCCAGAAGGTTCTTCTCCTTTCTCTGATTGAAACGTTCAGTAACGCACAGAAAGTTTTCGATATTTGAGAAAGTGTGATATCCTGAATATCTCAGATTTACTTTTGTAACGTTCAGTATCTTTCAGGAGGTTTCTGGAAATTTTATGGATTTTTATGTTCCAGAACATTTTAGAAGGTTCTTTTTGGTTCCTTGCTCGTTCCCTAACGTCCATAACCTTTCCCCAATATAACAAAGTTTCATGCCCTAGAACATTCTAGAAGGTTCTTTTCTAAAACGTTTAACAACTTAGAAGTGGTTATTAGAAGCCGAAGTTCTCAGTTAATAACTGAGCTCATAGACATTAAGCTGAGAAGCAGGGTTTGTCCCAGTTGGGACGTTACGCCAAAAAAGATGTTCCATAATGCTGCCGAAGGTTCTTCTTCTTTTTCTTTCTGAAGCGTCCAGAAACTTCAAGGGGATTCTCGAAAATTTAAGAAGTTCCATATTTTAGAGCATTCCAGAACGTTATTTATTTTCTTGAACTTCCAGAAAGTTCTTAGAATTTTTAGAATATTGATGTTCCAGAACATTCCAGAAGGTTCTTCTTATTATTCCTAAAAAGTCAAAAAAACATCCAGAATCTCGTACCTTTTAGAAATTTGATACAACTATGGTGAAACATTTCAACGAAACATTTCAAAGCGTTACGGACAGACAGACAGACAACGCTGGGATTTTATATATATGATTCTGTATATAGACTAAATAAAACCATTTCAATACATCCACGCATTCGGGTCAATGTCTCACCGAATTTTGAGGGTCATCACTAATTGTATCAAATAAAGCGCGAGTCACCGCGCAATCCCCTTCGATCATGCGGGGTTTACTAATCGCTTGCCTTCACGCTCTGCTTCTCTATCGGTGGTGCTGGCCGTTCGAGGGGTGGTACACGTATATAATCACGACCTATCCCAACAATCAGCTGTTGGCGAACGTGAGCGAATGAAAGGATTTTCCACTCACTGCACTGGCACTGGTGTTTGCTTTCGCTTGTTTCTATCGACGACTACGAGCGAACATGAATGGTTAGGTGTCTCCAAATTAATCGTGGGGATTTGAGGGTCTCAACTCAAGGTCAATGGAGTCTGTCAACATGAATGATAAATGAATTATATGTTTTTGCTTTTCAAGATCAAAGTTACTGTAATCACTTTTCACTGAATGTTCAGTGTTTTATCCAGAATAAATAAAATCTCACAAGTGATTTTTTTACCCAAATTAGTAATCGGGTAATGTTAATAGTTTTCCAGACTAAACTTGGGATTTTGAGGGACCCCTTCCGGAAGGCGAACTGTTTGCTCGAGAGACCATTCACACCCTCAGTGTGCCTCTACAGTGTGTTGAGGATGACCATTTTGAGTCAGCATCTGATGCCATTCGAACAATTATTCTCGACATATCCACGACCCAAGTGCCGTTACCGGTGGGTAGTCGTTATCTGTCGTTATGGGTCTGCTATATTGGCAATATCTGTCCCCCACTCAGCGACTGCCTGACACAGCAATTGCTGTGAGGCAACACAATGGCTCAGGTTCATCTGTGTTACCTGCACTGTGACTTGTCAGCTGCGGTTCTTCTGAAGGCTCCTGTCAGGGCCTTTGCAGTCCTACGACGGTTCCTTCGGTGCCTTATGTATGGACAGGAGCCTTATGTACCGATCAGCCCACATTGAGCTCACTATACTTTACTTTAAGGGACTTGTTAGTGCCCGCCACTTTTAGCTGTACCGAGGCCACCTGTGTCTCAGTCGAGCCTTGCTGTAGCCGAACGGCTGAAGTGGCCATATGCACCTCGTACTGTTACCACAGTGCCATGACGAGCTCTACCGCGTCAGTGATCTAGTCTAAGTTTTTAACCTTCAGAATCGCTTCCACTGCGAGAGCCTTTACCTGGTCACAATCGCCAAGGACCTTTCCGGCTAGACATTTGTAGGCACTTTGTTGCGCCTGAGCTCCAGAATCATTTCGCCTGTATGGGTACGTCTTAAGCTGAATGCGTAGGCTTTAAGATTAACGAGCTTGGCATCGCTCCTCATCACCTTCAAGACTTCAGAGTACTTATAAGTAGTAGTCTACAGACTCTTCCGTCTTGATGACGAGCGCGTTACCCTTCTCACGCTTTGGCACCTGCCTTTCTATCTCTCCTTGGCCAGGTGCCTCTGCACTTCTGTTCCTCTGACTTGTTTCTTCATCTTCTTTTTCTTCTTATCCACTGGGGTAGCCACTCTAACCCGTGGTGGCTGAGGACCTACCGGTTGCAACCCCTGCTCCGGGGTAGGTCGACCTTTTTCGGTCCGGCTTTCTGGGACGCTTTACCGGGTAGTACTGCCGAAATCTCTCCTGGCTTTGCGAACGCCGCTTGGTAGCCCCTAACCTGTGCTTGTCGTAAGTTATCTCTTACGGCGTACTCTTTGGCTACCCGTGAATATTGCCATGAGTTTGTCATGGTCCTGCTTGGCCGCCATAGTTCAATTATGAAATCTCACTAGGGCCTGCTTGAGGTCCTTACCGATGTTCGACTTCGAAGGTGTATTGGACAGAATCCATGGTGTGGCCATGAAAATAAGGAAACGTGGAAGTTCTACCAGAAACTCATCGCATGACGTAAAGGCTCTGTGCCGCAAGTTGAAAGGTGCGGAAATGAAGGAGCGTCTAGACGAACGAACGCGAGGTGATTGAAAGGTGGAAGCAGCGTTTAGTCGAGCACCTGAACGGCGAGGAGGATGTAGGCGCGAGGGATCAATGCAGCGATGGAAAAGACGTCGACAATGCAGCTGAGTGTGAGAAAATGAACCAACTCTAACACTGAGGAACATTATGGATAAAATTCACCAGCTCCAAGCCGGAAGCTACACCAATATCAGTACCGTGATTTCGGGAGAATTGATATTTTTTTGTAGTTTTTGGTGCTTTTTTTTAGAATATTTCTCGATATGGTCAAACTCAATGCTTTCCTTACTGAATATGTGATAACTTCCGAAAAGTATAATTTAATGCACAAAGTTGAAAATTTATAGAACTCTTGATAACGAAATCGGGTTAAACAAATACTTGGCAGCAAGAATCATTTATTCGAATATTGTAATGTGCGATACGGCTACGATAACAAAAGTTTGAAAATGCACGCATTTTGGGAAAATATTGAATAAGTCACATATTACTAATTGTCTGCAAAACATGTAAACTCATTATTCAATAATCCCTGATCCAGAAGATCACCATTTCTCACATATTGTTTTAAATTTAGAACGTTTTTTTGACAAATAAAAATGTGAAGGGCATTTTTGATGAATTTTACCCACACAAATTTCTCTAGAAATACTTTCAGAAAATCCTCCGATAATTTTATGAAAGGATTTTTCCAAGAATATCCTTTAAATTACTCTTTTTGCCTTTCTCGTACACCAAAGTGTACTTAAAGGCTATATGTTCACTCAAAAAAGGAATTTTCGATAGAAGGCTCGGAGGGTCAATTCACAAATACCAATCAACTCAGTTCGACAAATTGAGGTGATGTCTGTATGTATGTGTGTGTGTGTGTGTATGTGTGTGTGTATATGTGTGTATGTATGTATGTATGTATGTATGTCTGTGTACAAAAAGGTCACTCATTTTTAAGGCACTTCCCATTGACCGATTTTTCTTATTATAGCTCGAATCGATCCGGAATTTTACCGCATTGTTTGAAAATGGTCCGGATCGGTCAAGGCGTTACGGAGTTATGGCAATATGAGTGACCCGGACCAGCACCGCTAAAACCAGCCGTATATAAACCTGAACCAAACCTCATCATGCGACCTGTCAAACTGCGGCGGTTGTTGTAACCTTTAGCATGGTTGACCAATTTTGTGCGGAAATCACACTGGGCACCAGAAATTCCACGATGTCAGCCTAAAATTCAATATGGCAGCCTAATATTCAAGATGGCGGCTCTAAATTCAAGATGGTGGCTGTTTTAGGCTCCAAAACCATGCAATATGGAGTATATATGTATTTGGTAAGGGGAAGTTGTCTGGAGTCCAAAAATGGTGACCAGAATATCAAATATGGCGATCTCAAATCCAAGATGGCGGCTCAAAATTCAAGATGGTGTCTGTTTGGTGGAGTTTTAGTTTCTAAAACCATGCTTTATGGGTATATTTGGTATGGGGAAGATGTCCGGAGTCCAAAAATGACGACCAGTATATCCAAAATGGCGGTCTAAAATCCATAATGGCGACTCCAAATTCAAGATGGTGGCTTCAAATTCAAGGTGGCGGCTGTTTGATGATGTTTTAGGCTCCAAAACTATACAATGTTAGTATATTTGGTATAGGGAAGATTCCGGAGTCCAAAAAAAAAAGACAACAGGATATCCAAGATGGCTGCTTCAAATTCGGGATGTCGACTGTTTAATAGAGTCCTAGGCCATAAAACAATGCAATATGGGTATATTTGGTTTGAGGAAGATGTCTGGAGTCCAGAAATCACGTCCAAAATACCCAAAACGGCGGTCTAAAATCCAAGATGGCGGCTCCAGATTAAATATGGCGGCTATTTCATGGAGTTTTAGGCCTTAAAATCATGCTATGTCCGGAATTTCAAAAATGGTGGCAGTCTAAAATCCAAGATTTCTGCTCCAAATTCATGATGGCGGCTGTTTAATGGAGTTTCAATCCCTAAAATCATGTAATATGGATATACTTGGTATGGGGAAGATGTCCGGAGTTCAGAAATGGTGACCATAATATCCAAGATGGTGGCTTCATATTCAATATGGCGGCCTATTAGTGGTTTTTTAGGTTTTAAAATCATGCAATATGGGTATATTTGTTATAGTGAAGATGTCTGGATTCCAGAAATGGCGACCAGAATATCAAAGATGATGGTCTAAAATCCAAGATGGCGGCCCCAAATTCAAGATGGCAGCTGTTTAATGGAGTTTTAGGCTTCAAACCTATAACATGGCGGACCTAAGTCCAAAATGGCGACTAAGAATTCAAGATCACGGTTTTTTAAAAGTTTAAGGCCCAAACATCGAAAGCTAAATAAACGATATGATTTCTGGTGCCATGAAATAGATTTTTGTTAAACGTATGAAAGTGCGATATTCATCATTATTTTACTTAATTTTTGTTGAAATGGGTTTTCGAAGGCACGAGACAGGCGCCATCACCGCTTGGTGTATTTATTAAGGGTTTTTTATTCTACAAAGGGTTTCCCGACAAGTTTCTCTAAGTATTTCTCTAGGAAGTTCTTAAGAAATTTTTCCCAGGATTTTTTCAAGAATATCCCTGAGACTTCTCCAGATATTCCACAGATTCATAGGTACTTCCTAAGATGTCTAAAGGGGCTCTACTAAAGATTTGTCCAGAAATGTTTTAAGGAGATCTTGCTGAAATTTCTGTTGGGATTCCTTCGCAAATTCCTTTAAGTAAATATTTTTATGACCATAGACTTCTTGTGCATTTTGTAGATTTCTATAGGACTTTCAGCAGCTTTTCCATGGAGTTTTTCAGAAATTTGTCGAAAAATTTCCTAACAAATTTTAGATTATTTTTCAAAAATTATTCCCAAAGTGCAAGGATTTTTATGAAATCGTTCCTGCGTCTCCATCAACATATCTCCTGGAATGTCTTTGAGGATCCCTGCAGATTTTTTTTTCAGATATTCTTCCAGGGATTGTTCAGAAATTCTTCCAAACATAGCACGGAAAAATACTGAAGAATGTTAAAAAAAATCCTTGAAATAATTTATAAGAAACCCTAGGAGGATTATTTCAAGAAAACATTTAAAAAAATCTGGACATACCTTTGAAATCTTTTAGAAAAAATTCTTGAAAATTTGCTAGAGGAATTTCTGGACAAGTTCTGAAGTTATCTCCGGAGCAATTTCTGGGTGAATGCCCAGGACAAACCCTAAAAGAATTAATGGGAAAAAATACCTTAAGATACCTTTTTTATGCTAAAAAGAAAATCATAAGGACTTCTGGAAGAACTCTGCAAGTTATTCCAAGAAGAATTTCTTGAGAAGTTTCTGGAGGGATTCAGAGAAACTAATCTCTTGAAAAATGGCTTGTTAAAATGGCAAATAAAGGTGCTAGTTCAATTTTTCAAAGAAACATCAACTGGAGATGCCTCTAAAGAAATATTCAGAAAACAATATAAATGTGAAAAATTATACACAATTCCAAATTTAAGGGTTTTCTACACAAAAATCCAAAAAAACTACTAGATATTTGTAGAAATTTCCTAAGGAAATCATTGGAAGATATTTTTAACTATTCAAGAAATAACCAAAAAAAATATTTTTTGAAGGAATCTTTAAAATAGTACAAAGACGCTGGAGACTGCGAAACGCTCTGCTCTGCTTAAAAATCTCTTGAAAAATGCCTTGAGAAATGCTCAGGGCCGGATCTAAGGGGGCCGAGGATAGCCCCTCTATTTAAAGGGCCCCTATAAAAAACCATTTTTGGCTCAAGTATTGCTAAAAAAACAAAGAAAAACTGTATTGCTCATTGCATTTGTACCTTCGAGGGGCCTCCACAACCGCTCAGGCCCCGGGCCCCCACAATCCTTTATCCGGGCCTGGAATTGCTAGTAAATATATTCTGGAGTGATATCTGCAGGAATTTTTAAGTTAATCTTTGGGGAAAAAAAATCTGAAAGAATCTCTGATTGAAAGTCTGAATAATTCCAAAGCAATACCTAGAGACGTATTGGATGAACCGCTGGAGGAAATTCCAGAGGAATCTATTGAGAATATTCTAGAGAAACTTTCAAATGAATCCCACAGAAAATCCCTGAATAAATGAAATAATACCCGAAGGAACCTCTGGAGAAAAGCAAAAATTTCTGAAAAAGTTTCAATTAAAGAGGAAATCCGGAAAAAATCTCGAAAAATTTCACCGGCAATTGCATTCTTTTGGAGAAACATTTGGATAAGTTCATACCCCTGAAGAAATTTTTAGCAAAAATTCTAGAAGAACTCCCGGGAAATCGCAAAGAAAAATGTACAAGGAGGAGTGGGGGGGGCAAAATCTTTCCCACCAACAAGAAGATTGACAAGGAATGCGTGAAAATTTGCCTGGTCATCTTACATAGCCAATCACCTAAAGTAATTGAATACGTGGGAAGTTAGCAAACACATTACCACCGTACCTACGGCATTTCATGAATACAGGATCCCAATTTTGAAAAAGTGTCTACTTGTGTCTTTACACCCAACTTAATGAATGAGGCAAAACTAAAAATGGATGAATAATTCATGAAACATAAGAAATGATTCAAAATGTCATAGTGAAAGTATGACGAAATAGCGAATGATCCATAAAAGAACGTACAAGGGGATATGACGAATCGAGGAGAAGTGGAAGATGTCTTGTCCATTGACCTGGAACAGATTGAAGGTTAGGAGAACGTAAGTGGGGAGTTAGGTGCGTTGAACTACTAATTTTGGAGAATAAAGCCCTCGAAAACGTGAGAGATTCGGCGACCATATTCATTTTTTTCAGATTCTACTGTAAAGGCCAGTCCACAAACATCGTGCAGAGCTGCAACTGTTAAAAGTTTACTATTTTTTCATTCACATGTTCCGAAACTCGATTTCACCTCGTAAATCGTCTAGAAACCCGATCCTGACGGATCGGCATCGTTTGTCTACAACCTGCCGAGCACACTAAGGTGGAGATTCTCGAATTAAGATTCGTTCGCTACAACAGTAGACAGTCGGTGGTGGTCCATGTCGTGGCTAATTGGAGCCCACGATGCCGCCACGGACATCGCGAGTCTGTCGAAAGACCACGGCCCGGTATCGTCGTCATCGCCGCCGTCGTCGTCTTCGCATGATCGATGGTTGAAACACCCGACATGTGCTTGTTGCAAAGAACGACGTCGACGGACGACGGCGCGATGCAGTTGTTCACTTTTTTTCTGTTTTGACTAAGCCCCGCCGCGCCACGCCGAACCGTGTGGATGCTTGGCGTGTGCGAGCTAGCACAAGGAAAACCGGAGCCTCGACTCGATCGACGACGGACGCTCCGGGTTTTTGAAACCAAACCGACACACTACAATGAACAGAGCAATTGTTATGCAATAGATTTTAATGCCGCTTCTAGCCTCGTACACGCAAAAATTAAAGCCCACTAAACTGTTGCCAATCGGTTGTTCGGTGGTAATCAGTCAGCGCCTTGGCACGAGAAGAGACCTGATGGCTGCAATGCAACTGCACGCATGTGGATTAGTGAGGCACTGAGTCAGCCGGCATTTAATATTGGTCCATCTTTTGATGGGCTGTTGAGGCAATACAAAACGAACTGCGGCTGAAGGAAGACGGACGGTAGTGAGCTAATTTTCGTGGGAAAGGTACAAGGTTGCAGCAAACAATATGGTGTTTGGTAGGAATTGGTATGATCCGTATGCTCGCATGTGGATTACATCTCCGTGGTGAGCATTTCCCACTATTGTGTGATGCGCGCTATCTTCGGAAGAGATTGTGAACGAGGTTTAGTTTCACCGTTTTGTTGACTTAAATGTTTAGTTTAACGCTGATGGTGTAGAAATTCTTACGTCATATTTTAATGCGACGTAAATTGAAAAAAAAAAACTAGTTCTAAGTCTGAGTAAAGCTCCTAGCTATAGAATGAATCATGAATCCCAAATATGGAGTAAACTCAGCAGAACACAACGAGTGATAATAATTTCCGAGTTCATACTAGTCAGTATCGGAATAGCGTCATAATAATTCTCATAACATCATCATAACCGCTCCGTTGACCCGCCCGAGAGTACCTGCCGGTGCCAGCTTTTACCCTATATGGACCGCTGGAGGCCATCCAGAGGTTGCAAATGAACAAGTTCAAGCTTCCTGCTTATTGCCCTGACTATACTACATACCTAACCGGTGGTGGTGCCTTACACAGACCTCACGTTTACGGCAGTGCGAAGAAAGAAAAAAAAAGCAAAGCCACGAACCTATACCTTAGGTGAGACGTACGAACTTTGAGTAAAACTATCTGCTTTGCAGAGATGGATTGCAATGTTCCTTAAAAAGATGTGTTTAGTATTTTGTAACAGAATGTGTGGTTTAATGTATGATGATTCAAACAGGATTAGCTCTCAAACGTAGAAGATTTGCAGACTTGTTTTGAGAAGTAGCAATTGTTCATGAATGTTTTAATGGTTAGGACTCAGAAAAAAACAGCAATCTTTTCTTCCTTTTTTTAAAACATAGACTTTTTTCTAGTTTTATTGTTAAAATAGTTTTTGGCAATAATTGTTGAAACAGATAAAAATAACACATCCGTTTCCAGTTTCATAACTGCTATGCTGAATTGCAATTCATCCTGATGATCATTCCACTAATGTCCATTCGGAATAATGATCAATCGGCCTAATGACCCTGCATCTAAAGGGTGTCAGGCCATTCGGCCGAAACTCTTCCTGGATGAAGGAGGATGAAAGAACTAATTTCCAGAGATGATCTTATTTTTCCATGAACTTCCCAGCCAACCAGTGCTGTCATGGTAAAATCTGAGCTTATTACTCAAGGTTTAAAGGCGCCCCCTACACCGGTACGCCCTAAGAAATTTTGAAATCGCCCGTACAATCAATGGTGTAGCATTGATTATACGTCATTTTCAAAATTTGTTACTGACTTCACCATTGCGCCTAATTATGAAATATTCCGAAATTACTCCGTCATGCATTATTATTTACCGATTTTTTTTTTCTATAATTTTCACGTAAGAGACATTCTTGCTGACATTCCTCTGAGTTTTTCAAGAATTCTTCTTGAAATTTCTAGAAAAATCTCCAATTTTTCCTTCAGGGATATGCTCATAAATTATTTTGTAAATTTTGTGAATTATGGGATAAATTGAGGATTTATCAATAAAATTCTGGGATGTTTACAGAAAGAATATTCTCGTAGAATAGGGTTTTTTGCCCTATTCCCAGCACAACATGTAAACAAGATTATTTATAACCTAAATTCACAACGAAACGACTGTTTTCAACCACCTTTTCCGTCTGAATCAGATACCTTATTGATTGAACTAGTGGTTAACAGTAGAGGGTCTTGTTTCCTGGACCGAAAAAAATCCCGGGATTCGGGATTTTTATTTTTATAATCCCGGGATTTCCCGGGATCCCGGGAAAAATACATTTTTTTCAAAAACCGAAGAAAATGAATGGCACGACACCATAAGTGTTCAATATTCTTCCTATTAAAAAAAGATTCAGGCATTGGGGTAGCTGGGACTGGGGGGCGACACTAGTTTTCCCAAGCAGAAATACCCAGAAGAGCTTAAAAAAACGAATAAACGTTTTGCGGGTGTCACCGGCTTTTTTCGTCTTTTCGGTACGGTAACATACATTAGGCCATCTTTTCGATCCGAAATATATAAAATGACAAAGATGTTTGAAAATTTTATAATGAAGTAAATATCTTCTTCTGGGATAAGTTATCTTGGCCATTAAGCCACGTTTGTCTGATTAAAATTTTTAGCAGAACTTTTAAAGAGATTGCTTATAAAATTTCTTGAAAAAATCGTAATAACCATGCGACACTTGAGACAGACATGAAAAAGTTCAAGGTATAATTATCAGAAAAGTTATCGTCGGATTCTCTCAAATCATTGCTAATTAGCTGTACATTTCGAGAGGAAATAATAAATTAGGACTCTATAGAATTCCTAGAGAAATTAATAAGTACATCCATAGCATAAGGAGTTATTTCTGGAAATAAATTTAAGAATTTCTCTGGCGAAGTTTTGGTAAGATTTGGTAAAGTGATTTGCAACTTTCTGTTGGCAGCTTTTTTAAGGTTGCTATTAAAATGTTTTAAAAAAAATCCTTAAAAAAAATCTTTCAATATATACATAAGAGACCCCTACAAACTTCCAGAAGGTTCTTCGTTTTGAAACGACTTCAAAAATTTCATCTAGGAACTCCACTGACATTTTTGGCTATTTTTGACAAAATCATAACCTTCAGCAGTCTCTTCAGATGTGTTTCTATGAATGTTGAATTAATTGCCAAAATTGTATTCCATTACTATCAGGATACACTGACCATCTCAGGATTTTTACAGTTATAAATTGAATACTTACTTCGCAAATAAAAAAGTTTCTACATTTGTATTTCGTGTGGTAAATATTTTAATCCTGGAGGTTGGAAAAAACAATCCAGAACTTTCTTCAAAATTTTCACTTGAAATTTCTCTATTGACCCATGCCTAGACTGTTGAAGTCCCTTTTCGTAAGGAATTCAATAACTTTACGGTGTTTTCCAGAGAGTATGTAATAAAGTCCTATATGTAGAAGTTCCGTTACAAACTTTTACCATTTTTGTTGTCTTATAGGCCTCCAAAAAGTCTGCGAAAGATACAACTAAGATTTATTTAGTAAACTCGTCACCGTAATTTTGTAGAAAATACGTCAAGTAACCGCTCATATCCTGAAAACATCAATAGATTAAGGGATTTCTTCAAGAACATCTGAAAAAAATGTATGTAGTACTTTTGAATCTCCACCTAATCTAGCATCAAACTGGTCCACGGGTTTCCATAGATATTCTTTCGATATTCATTCTGGGATTTTAAAGGTATTCTTTAGGAAATTCGTTCAAGGATTGTTCCGTAAGATCATGCTTGCACTCCGTCATGTATTTCTTTTAAACATTTGTGAAGGAATTCATCCTGATATATTGTCAGCAAGGATGGGATCATTCATTTGCAAAGAGTTACATTCATTTGATACTATCTCAGTTCAGAAGCATTCTATCAAAAAAAACTATGTATGGATGGATTGAACCTTGTAGTTTTATCGAAAAGTTCGCCGAATACCATTAGGGTCGCACACGCATACCTAATTCGTGAACAAGCTGTGAAGGCAACTCTCCACGCGGTGAATGTAAATTACATTCACGTCGTGGAGAGTTGCGTTTGCTGCCTTCTGTTGACTTTATTGTTGACGCTACGCTAGTACATTTACTCAGGTAAAAAAAATTAAAAAGTGCTCCAAAGTCCGACTCGAAGTCCGACGGTCTACATTTGATTGACGGCAAATAAATAAATAAATACATTAGTTTTTGCTACGATGTTTCTGAAGCGAGCTATTCGCAAGTGAATGTAAATGATTGCAAATGAATGATCCCATTATTGATTGTCAGTTTTTTAGGAGCTTTTCTTTGGAATTTCTTCAAAAATTCTTCCAGGAATTCCTCCAAATGTTTCTTCAAAAGATTATTTTACAAACATTCTGAGATTCTTTCAAAAACTCCTCTGTGGTTTTCCTTATGAAATTCAGAAATTTGTCTAGAAACTTTTTCAGTGGTTCAAGAGGTTCCTTCCGGTATTAGTCCATTTATTCAAACATTTTCTCGGGCATTTATGTGACAATTCTTCTAAAAAAATCTCCGGGGATTTTTCTGGAAGTTCCTCCAGGGTTTTCTTCAATAGTTTCCTCCAGGCCACTTTTCAGATTTATTCACCCCTTCCTTAAAGGATTCTTTCACAATTTCATTAACATTGTCTAGGTAATAATCAAGAAATATATCCATGAATAGCTGGAGAATTCTCCAGTTCTTTTAGGTATTATTCCAAATGAAATATTTCAAAAGTTCTTCTTTTATTTTTTTCAGCGGTTCTCTAAAGAATTCCTCCAAGATTTTTTTATCGTTTTTGTACAATTTCCTTCATATAATTCATCCTGATAGTAGTTCAGGGCTTTTTGTGTACAAACCTCTTCAGAAGCTGTTTTTATTTTATAAGAAATCCTTCAGAGGTATCTCTAGGAGTTCTTACACGAAATCCTCCAAGAATCCTTCAGAAATTTATTGAGGGATTTATTCAAGAACTGCTCCAGTACATACTTTTGTTTGAGATTTCGGCAGACATTTTAAGCGATTCCTTCAGAAATTCCTCTACGGATTTTTTTTTTTCAGGAATCCCTCAAGAATCTTTTTAAGTATTTTTTTTCCTTGGACTTGCAGAGTCCCTCCATAAGTCTCTCATTATTTTTTTTTTTCTAAAATTCGAGGGTATTTCAAGCAGTTTCTTCAGGTATTCCCCTAGATATTACCCTACCCAAGTAACAATATCCAGTTTAATAAACTAGAAGATGTTCTTATAACCATGAACTCTCTACAGGACTAATTGATTATAAAAATGTTACTTGAAGTAGGCATTCATCCAGGAATTAATGCATAGATAACTTGAGAAATTGCTTCAGGAAGTTTTGTCCAGGAATTTCTCAAAAAATTCAAGAATTTTTACTAGGAGTCCCCAAAGGTATCTCCTTGATTTTTTTTAGAAATTCCTTCAGAGATTCCTTAAAGAATGTGCAATTTCTGGATTAATTTCTGAAAGATCACTGCTGGAATAACTAAAAAACATCTGCAGGTATCTATAAGGTCATCTCAGGGGATATATCTTATATAGTCGCAGGATCGTTTACAAAATGTAAGAATCTCTGCACAACTGCAGAAACAATTGGAGGAATTTCTCAAAGAATTCTTTAGAGAAACCAGTGGTAAGAATTTCCGAAGCTGATATTCCTGACGCAATCCCTAAAATTCAGAAGAAGTCCCTGGAGATAAAAATATTTCCTCTAAGGAATTTCAGAAGGAATCCCAGCAGGAATTTCTGGAAGAACCTCGAAAATATTTGCTGAAGAAATCTTCAGCAGAATCTATGTAGAAATCTTGGATAGTACTTATCAATGAAACTCTGGAGGAATTTCCGAAAAAATCCCGAATTTCTTGACTTCCTGGAGAAACTACTCGAATTCCTAGAAAAAAAATCGAAGAACTCCTAGGAAAACTGCTGGTGAAATCCATCAATACAATTCTTGAACCCCGTTTGAACTCCTGCTGGAATCTCAGGCTGAACTCCTGCCTGGATGCCTGAAAGTATTAATGCAAAAATCTCTGGCAGAATTCCAGCAATAGTTTCCATGTATCTCTGAAGATCCTTGAAGAAATTTTTGGTCACATTCACGTGGGAGTTTTTGATGTAATACCTAGAACATTTCCTGAACAAATCTCTGGACTTTCTGGAGAAATGCCTTAACGAATTTCTAGTGAAATATTTGGGAAGTTTCGGAAGAAAACACAGAAAAAAATATTAAAGAACCTGAAAATACCCATAACAAATCGCCGGAGGTTTCTGTTTACAACCTTGGTAGATTTTAAAACTGAATTTGTGGAGTAATTTATGAAGAAGTCTGAGGAAAATTTTCTTTATAAATCATTGAAGACATTTCTGGTAGAACTTTTGATTTTCTTAAGGTCAAACGTCTTTAAATCCCGCTCCAATAGTGCATCAGAATTTCAGACGCACAAATCTCAAGAAGCTTCAAACAACCACAGACAAACAGACGTAACTCTTAAAGGAAATTCATAAAAAACTTTTGCTCGATGTCTTTTTCATGAGCACACTGCCACCTGTTGGCATAACCGCGCGAGACACTGTCGGCCATGATGGATTTCGATTTGACGTTTGCTAACATGCACACTACTACACAAATCGCCTGTAATTTTTGTTTGCATCATTCAGCAATGTGTACACTGGCAAACGTCAAAGCGATCGAACACTAGCGCCTCTGGTGGAAGGATCGCGCAAATCAAATGAAATTCGAATTGATCGTTAAATGCATGTGCCAAGCTGTTTTGAAGAGTGTTACGTCTGTTTGTCTGTGAAACAACAGTGCATTGTATTATTCTGTTCTTGTTCACTTGTAATAAGCTTAAAATAATGAGATCAGATGCGCTGGTTTTGTTTACGAAGAGATTTGTGTGTCTAAAATCGTGAGTAGGTGTCGAAATCGGCCATTGAAGCGGCCGTTTTGGGATTCTAGCAAGTCTGTCCTTAAAGAATCGCTGGAAGCATTTTTGAAATCTGGATTTTACTAAGGGGCTGTTCATAAAGCACGTAGACCAAAATTTAGCCATCTCAGACCCCCCCCCTCCTCCCTCGTAGACTTTTGTCCACACCCCCGCCCCCACCTCAAAGCCTACATGGTTTATGAACGGCCCGAATGCTTTATGATTCATTGTTCCTGAAAAAGCACTGCTAGTCGTTAAAATGCGTTTTCGTCAAAATGCAAAAAACTCACGAAGCTTCGCGAATCATATGTGAGTGCTTGCCACAGCTTCATTTACTCACGAATAAAGAAGTGCGAGTATTCTCGGGCCCCTGTTGTTCACGAGTATGTTTGTTTTGGTTTGTGTGTCGAAAAAAGGACTATGATTGGTGTGGAGCGGACCTGGTGTGATGGTTAGAACACTTGACTATCACGCCGAGGACCTGGGATCGAATCCCACTCCCGACAAACTCACAAAATGTGAGTTCTTCCTTCGGAAGGGAAGTAAAGCGTGGGTCCCGAGATGAACTAGCGTGGGGCAAAAAATCTCGTTAATACAGATAAAAAAAAAAGTATGATTGGAAACATGGAACATGAAATTGCAAATCACTTGGTTTCGCAGTATGGGACAGGATCATCTACGACGAACTACATCCCCGCCATTTCGACATCGTGGCGTTGCAGGAACTTTGTTGGATTGGACAGAAAGTGTGGAAAAGCGGGCATCCAACGGCTACCTACTATCAAAGCTGTGGCATCACCAATGAACTCGGAACAGGATTTATAGTGTTGGGCAAAATGCGACAACGTGCGATCGGGTCGCAGTCGATCAACGCAAGGATGTTTTATTAGACTGGGTCAACAAAGTCGATTTTTCGGAACAAAGCTTTTTTGATTCCTTTTAGCATCCAAAACAACTGCGCAAAATTGAGGAGCGATTGGTTGTTTCCACGTATTCCGCATTGCGATTGAAATTTGCATGACATTTAGTATGGGAAACGTGCTTTCATAAATTGAAATTTTTCGTTTGAACCGATCTAACTAACGACGTTAAAGTATAGCCTAGGATATGCCGAAAAACTTTGCCGAAGACCGCAAAGTGATCCGACACTTGTGAAAAAAGTTATAACGTACATATTGCCCGGTGGTGCTTAACATTTAACATGTAATCGAATAACATCAATAATAAAATCTCAATGTTTGCCCTAAGTTACCAGCCGAATAACTTTTTCACAAGCGTCGGATCACTTTGTGGTCTTCGGCAAAGTTTTTCGGCATATCCTAGGCTATACTTTAACGTCATTAGTTACATGGTATTGGACAAAAGAATTCAACTTATGAGTAAAATGCAAAAAAGTACGTTTTCCCATACTAACTTCCATACAAAATTCAATCGCAATGCGGAATACGGGGACGCAACCAATCGCTCCCAAATTTTGCACTGTTATTTTGGACGCTAATATAGATTAAAAAAGCTTTGTTCGGGGTTGATACGATCAAATTTAAAGTTTCGCCCTTGGTTTCGCCATACAACGTTGACCCACTCTAATGTGTATGTTGACAGTTAAGGGCCGTTTCTTCAACTACAGCATCATGAACGTCCACTGCGCACACAAAGGGAGACCTGATGACGAGAAAGAAGCGTTATACGCGCAACGCTTGCTCGCTGCGTGACGTGAAAATCGTTGTCGGCGACATGAACGCGCAGGTAAGAAGGGAAGAAATGATAACGGCCAGCGATGCGTAAAGCCTCCCGTGGTATGGTAGTCCGAAGCACCTTCTTAGTTCTTACCCCGCAAAGATATCCACAAAGCCACCTGGTGATCACCCGACCATTAAACAGAAAACCAAATCGACCACGTTCTAATCGACGGTAAATTCTTTTCGGATATAACCAATGTCCGCACATACCGCAGTGCGAATATAGATGCGGATCACTACTTAGTCGCTGTGCATGTGATCAAAACTTTCGACAGTTATTACCACGCGAATTTTGAACCATTACCACGGAATTTTGAACAAGATTACCATACAGAACATATCATAATATACTGTTAATGTTAGAAGACGGGATTGTAAAACATTATTTACCACGCAACTAGATAGGGGTCGGAGACTTTGTGGACGTCAGCGAACACGATGGAAGAAAGATGGAGCTCTATCATATGCTCTGCGCTGGTGTATAACTGTGTTGCAGTGCAGCCTCTAGGGTAGATTCTGCAAAGTTGGTCCTCTAGAGAAGTTACGCGAGAATTGATATGCTCAACCTTAATTAGTCTTCCATTTATGGAAAGATAACGAAAGCGTTCCTTCAACGTTTTGTCCTACGGTCATGCTAACCTGTACACACACAGCCAGCAACGCCGGTTGTCCACTGAAATGATATATTACTGACGTGATCACCGCTGGATGCTGTAGGTATTTGTATGGATCGGACACAAAACGATCAACGACACCGCTGCTCAGCCGAGCGAGCAGATGATGGACGCTAACTGGGGCTGTCCATAAACCACGTGGTCATTTTTTTGGGACTTCTCAAACCCCCCCCGCGTGGTCATTAGTCCATACAAAAATTTTTATTCGTCCATACAAAATGCTCATTGGCCGAACCCCCCCCCCCCCTTCATGACCACGTGGTTTATGGACAGCCCCAAATGAGCGCTTTTGGAAACCAGGAAACACTGTGCGCAGTGCTTGACGGACGGTGTAAACACGACTTGACCGGGACGGGACAGGCAGGCGTGTGCAGAGGAAACTCTCCAACTCGAACTAAGTGCCATTAAACCTGACGTAGTGGCGGTGTTTCGTTTCGCTTTTTCAGAACGATCAATATGGTTGGGTGAGAATTTACGTGACTTAAATTTAGATCGTGTTGGACCAGATTCGATGCTTGCGCATTTGCTTAGAAGCAAAGGAGGATGTAAACGTTAAAAATAACGACTAATTTGGTTTAAATGGTTGTGAGCTGGGTTGTGAGTTGCGGGCCGAGAGCAGTTGATTGACGAAATGTCAGCTGATATCAATGCTTGAAACATTCTGTTCTCTTGAACCAGATGTTTGTAATTTATCGTATATTTATGTTTATGATTGATATACTCAACGATGTGTTGAAAAATTGACTGTCAAATTATGATGTTACCTATATAACTTTTTGTCTGCTGCCAACTTTGCAAATCCAATGATGATTACATCGCCTTATCTTGGTATTTCACCATGCAAAACAAATGACATCGCCAGACTCAAGTCATGTAATTATCAGCTGTATCTAATCGGTAGAGACGCCGCATTTGCACGTCCAAGCAGTTGACAGGCAACATTAGCATCAATGGTCGTTTGCAATGCTACTGGATTGGCTGCAAGGCTAGTGAAATTATCTAACCCACCGCCGCGCTAAGCGCCTTTGCCCGCCTTCAAGCTCAATTCAAAAGTGAAACATTCGCCAAGTTAAGGCCGGCTAAAGGGAGCTTAAGCCATCGCTGCACCACTCGGTAATCATGTTTGGGTTGTGTCTTTGTCGGGTTCTACGTGTTTTGTCTTACCTTTGATTCGATTTCCGCGATTGTGCATACAGAAAGAAAATGCCAGCTCATTAATCTTGAAAACCTGTGCAATACAGGAGCAATTACGGATAAGTACGATTACTTTCATTTATCACAGCAAAACAAACAACTCAACTCAGCTGTTTTGTCAATCTTCAGGAAGCCAATCGTTTATAGACAACTTTTCGATGACCCCGACAAAGAAATGGTCTTATCATTTTCTTATCAGCGATGTTTGATTCGAACTGCGATGTACGACAACGAGCTAGACCGTATTGCGCCTAGAGGTTTCCCATTGTAGATACGAAACTGAGTCATCTGCTTGGTTTGTTTTGACGGCGGCATTGAGTTCAAAATGTAGGAAGTATGGGAAGGTTCATGAAGTTTGAAACTCAATGGACAGAGCTTGCAATCAAAGATGAAAATTGTTAATTGGCTTCAAGGTTAGTGCGAAAGAAAACAAGATCTGGAATCAATATTTTTGAGAATTTAAAATAATTTATAAATATATTTACTTCGTCTTATGCGCCAATTCCCGTCATAAAAGATGTAAAATAATCCATAATTAAAGATATTCCAACTTTTCTTTGGAATGTCTCATTTGATGAAAGCAAAACGATGTTGTGGACGATCCATAACCAGCTCCTATAGGATTGCAAATTCAATAATTAATGCACAATTCATGTTTCAATTTCAATCCACTCACGAATTCCATTTTTTTTCTCCTTTTGCGTATGACGAAGGCATTCGGACCACAGCAGTAGCTAGTCAAATTGTTCTTTATCACCGTTCAGTTTGCACTTCGCCAGATTCACTTATGGAAATGACCTTCAATTGGCTTCTTAAGCGGTCATGAGATAATTACATATTCTGAATCTGCATGCCAACCTGAACCGAAATACAAATGTTCATGAATTTTGGTGCCCGGAAACCTATTTTAAAATCAATTTGAAGTTTGTATGGGAGCCGCATGGAAGTACCGAAGGGCGAAGAAATGGAACTGCTGTGCGGTTCCCAAGAAACACGGAAGTTCTACCAGAAGCTCAACGCATCCCGCAACGGCTTCGTGCCGCGAGCCGAAATGTGTTGGGATGAGGACGGAGGTCTCTTGACGAACGGACGTGAGGTGATCGAAAGGCAGCACTTTGATCAGCACTTGATTGACGTGGAGAACGTTAGACCATGGCAACGGAGGAAACAGCGATGCCAGTGCGGAGGACGGAAATGAACCACCTCTCACGCTGAGGGAAGTTAAGGATGCCATTCATAAGATCAACAAACCCAACAAAGCAGCTAGTAAGAATGGTATCGCAGCTGAACTCATCAAGATGGGCCCAGAAACGTTGGCTCCCTGTCTGCATAGTGCTGTCTTTTTAAATCGAACAACTTACAGTTCGTGTATTTTTTTACTTGTGTTATTGAACAAAATGTCTGACCTGCAAAAATTGCACTTTCAAAATATACTTAGACTTACCTTACCGATCAGGCTAAGGCCGGGGTGGCCTCTGCTGTACATAGAAGCCGTCTTCATTCCACTCGGTCCATGGCTGTTTGTCTCCAGTTCCGCACTCTGCGTAGGGTCCGCAGATCGTCCTCCACTTGGTCGACCGGTCGGATGACTCTCGAGAACCATTTTAGTCGGTATGCTATACGACATCCCGATGACGTGACCCGTCCACTGTAGCCTCCCCATTTTCGCGGTGAGGTCGATGGTTGGTTCTCTTACAGGTGATGCAGCTCGTGGTTCATTCGCCTTCTCCAAGTCCCGTCTTCCATCTGCACTCCACCGTAGATGGTACGCAACAACTTCAAGGGCGCGTTGGTCCTCTGCACGTAGGGTCCATGTTTCGTGCCCATAGAGGACGACCGGTCTAATCAGCGTTTTGTAGATAGTTAACTTCGTGTAACGGCGAACTTTATTCGATCGTAGAGTTCTGCGGAGTTCAAAGTAAGCACGGTTTCCAGCCACAATGCGCCTCTGAATTTCTCTGCTGGTGTCGTTGTCGGCGGTCACCAGTGAGCCCAAGTACACGAATTCTTCAACCACCTCGATTAAATTCGGGGGTAGCGGGCGCGGTGATTCCTCCCTGGAGCCCTTTGCCATCATGTACTTTGTCTTCGACACATTATTGACTAATCCGATTCGCCTAGCTTCACTCTTCAGTCGGATGTACGTTTCCGCCATTATCTCAAATTTACGAGCAATAATATCAATATAATCAGCGAAACCAAGCAGCTGAACGGACTTCGTGAAAATCGTTCCACTCGTGTTTATCCCCGCCTTCTTGTTACACCCTCTAACGCAATGTTGAACAGCAAGCACGAAAGACCTTGCCGTAACTCTCTGCGAGATTCGAAGGCAAGTTCGAAGGGACTTGAGAGTGTCCCTGATACTCGAACTACGCACATCACTCGATCCATCGTCGCATTGATCAATCGTATCAGTTTATCCGGGAATCCGTATTCGTGCATAATCTGCCATAGCTGTTCTCGATCGATTGTATCAAACGCCGGTTTGAAATCGATGAACAAGTGATGTGTGGGCACGTTGTATTCGCGGCATTTCTGCAACACTTGAAGGATGGCGAACATCTGGTCCGTTGTAACACGTTCACCCATAAATTCAGCCTGATATTGCCCCACGAACTCTCTTGCAATCGATGATAACGGCGGCATAAGATTTGAGAGAGTACATATCTTGTAGGCAGTGCTCAGTAATGTGATCGCGCGATAGTTCCCGCAATCCAACTTGTCCCTTTTTGTAGATGGGACACACGATACCTTCCATCCATTCCTCCGGTAATACTTCCTCCTCCCAAATCTTGGTAATGACCCAGTGTAGTGCTCTCACCAGTGCTTCTCCATCGTATTAAAGAACCTCGCTTGGTATTTGATCTGCTCCAGCGGTTTTGTTGTTTTTCAACCGGCCAACCTCCTGCTCAATCTCTTGGAGGTCAGGGGCCGGAAGTCTTTCGTCTTGTGCACATACTCCTAGATCTATTTACACGCCACCTTCGGTACTTGCAACGCCGCCATTGAGGTGCTCATCGTAATGCTGCCGCCACCTCTCGACCACCTCACGCTCGCTCGTGAGAATATTCCCGTGATTATCTCGGCACATGTCGGCTTGTGGCACGAGCCCTTGCGCGAGCGGTTCAATTTCTCGTAGAACTTTCGTGTGCCCTGAGCGCGATACAGCTCTTCCATCGCTTCGCGATCTCATTCTCCCTGCTGGAGTTTCTTCATCCGGAAGACTGAGTTCTGTCTGTTCCGCGCCTGTCTGTAACGTGCCTCATTCGCTTTCGTACGGTGTTGCAGCATTCTCGCCCATGCTACATTCTTCTCGATTTTCAACTGTTCACATTCGCCGTCGTACCATTCGTTTCTGTGATTCGGAGTCGCGAAGCCTAGTGCTGTAGCTGAGGTATTAAATGTAGCGGATCGGATGTCCCTCCAGCCATTTTCAAGTCTAGCTGCACCAAGCTGCTCTTCCGTTGGTAGGGCCACTGCTAACTGCTGCGCGTAGTCTTGAGCCACTTCTACGTTACGCAGTTGCTCGATGTTGAGCCGCCGCGACATCGACGCGTGGTGATAACTGTCGAAAGTTTTGAGCACATGCATACAGCGACTAAGTAGTGATCGGAATCTATATTCGCACTGCGGTATGTGCGACCCAAGTAACACCATTAGTTGTATAACTGTTGAAAATTCACCTTTCCAGCTTAGTCCATTGTATTTTTCTTGTATTTTTTACGTTATATTGAACACTTATATCATCAAAACAGCGCAAAAAATGGCGGCTTATAAAACATCTTTCAAAATGTAGGGAGATGTATTCTATTACGCTTATAGTACTAATAGGTACGCTTGAAAATATTTATTTGTTATTCCAAAGTTAATCGTTGATGGAAAAAAAAACTTGCAAACGACTAATATAATACAAACACAATCAGTGGTTGTAGTTCAGCTATTTCTAGTTGATATAACTTACATATAACATTTACATTACAGATTCATTGCAAAGGTTGAAATTAAGATTTTCGGTTAGTGATAATACTTGCATAAACCATTTATTAAACAAACAGTGAGTTCAGAATGTGATGCGTCGCAAATGACAGAAAAAAAAACAAGAGAAATAATATATTCAAAAATACAACCTCAATCCGAGAAATGGTTTCCATGGAATAATGCCAATAGACGTCCATCACATTAACACATCATGAAAATAACCTGATCATAAATTATGCAATCAGTCATAGTTAGTGAAGGAAAAGAACTGTTTCACCTGCGGCTCAAGATTTATGGTGAAAGCATTGATTTTACTCTCCCATTTTGCATGCGCCTCTGAGTTGAATTAAAAATGCATCATCGACGAATCAAATGGTGCTGCTTTGTGAGATTTTTTTCCAATGCCACATCAAGAATCATCATGGCTGATTTTCAGTAGAGCGAACAGCGCCGTTCAAAAAAAAATTAACCGTGATTTAAAATTCAACAATAATTATATTTCAGTATATGACTCTTCTAATCGTTGTTACTTTTGTTCCAAAAGAGATTCGTTAATTCTTATACTGAAACAAAATTCTTTTTTGTAGCCTAATAAAAAAAAATCGGTGAAATTAGATGACATTTTTATCATTTTGTTAATTGTGTATCAATATTTTCACCCGGCACTATAACCTGGATACTTTTTAGGTGAATGAAAACTTCGATTTAAGAAGAAGTTCAAATAACGTTAAAATTACATTTCCACAAAGTTGCTGGCAATAAGCGGTGAAACAAGCTAGAATAGCGCTAAAAATAAGTTATAGTTGAGCATTTTCATCATACAACAGAACGAAATACTCTGCGCAACGCCAAAATAACTACAATACAACTTATTCCTCAACGAATCCAAATCTGTCAAACGTCAAAACATTGACGTAAACAATCGCGCAGTTTTGCTATTTTCTAGGTTCTCGCATTATATTTTATAGATTTCGTGAGAAGATTAATGCGATCCTCAAGCTAAAAGCTTGCGTCTTATGGTGTTTTGCCTACATATAGAACAGCACACACCGCCCGCGTTGAGTTTTGGGATGTGTTGAGGGTATTCAATGTTCATCAAGCGAAAGGATAATGGCAAATAGAACAGGGATGGGAAAGTGGTCCGGACAAAATAGCAGAAGTTTTATGGATGCGTGATTCCACCTTCTATCTCACATTTGATCCTTGGTGCGTTGATCCTGTTAGAATTCAACTAGTACTTGACCACCTGCTCGCAGCCAACTATTTCCATCGTCGGTCCAATAATAGATATCCTACTAGCCACAGCGTTATCATACAAATTGTCGGAGCAGGCAAAGGCCACTCCAATAATCTTGGTACGTAAATAAAATTATTGAAATTGTGCAAGGTTTCGACGTGTTTCTATGCAAGAAAGGCGGGAAACTGCATGCCAAAAATCGGGACAGCAAGTGTTGTATAATTGTTCAATTATTGTATTTCACACTTGTTTTGAGCCGATTCCATGTTTTGTTCTACATGTTATCGGATAACATAGTTACAGCTTGTTTTCTGTACAAGATGTTTTATATTTCACTTATAATACATTTATAATCCATCTTTTGAGATTTTAATTTTTGAAGATGTTTTCTGTGTTACTTGGGGAACATTGGTTATTTCCGAGAAGAATTTACCGTCGATTAGAACGTGGTCGATTTGGTTTTCTGTTTGATGGTTGGGTGATCTCCAGGTGGCTTTGTGGATATATTTGCGGGGGAAGAAGGTGCTTCGGAATACCATACCACGGGAGGCTGCAAAGTTTACGCATCGCTGGCCGTTATCATTCGATACGGCGTGCAGGCTGTTTCGCCCGATTACCGTTCTGTACATTTCCTCCCTTCCTACCTGCGCGTTCTTGTCGCCGACAACGATTTTCACGTCACGCGGCGAGCAACCATCGTATGTTTGTTCTAACCGCGCGTAGAACGCTCCTTTCTCGTCATCAGGTATCTCTTCGTGTGGACAGTGGACGTTGATGATGCTGTAGTTGAAGAAACGGGCATTAACTCTCAACATGCACATCCTTGCGTTGATCGGCTGTCACCCGATCACACGTTGTCGCATCTTGCCCAACACTATAAATCCTGTTCCCAGTTCATTGGTGGTGCCACAGCTTTGGTAAAAGGTAGTCGCTCGATGCCCGCTTTTCCATACTTTCTGTCCAGTCCAACAAAGTTCCTGCAACGCCACGATGTCGAAGTTGCGAGGATGTAGTTCGTCGTAGATTATCCTGTCACATCCTGCGAAACCTAGTGACTTGCAATTCCATGTTCCAAGTTTCCAATCGTAGTCCTTATTTCGTCGCGTGGGTCTTTGCCGATTGTATCGAGTCGTATGGAGATTTTTACGGGTGGCTTATTGGACCTACGCCAACACTCCTGTCTCGCCGGAGGGCCATCGTGCCAGTTCTGTTTAACGTCCCAACCAACACTGGGACGACCACGCTGATGGGGCTGCCACTTTGGATCTGGCTGGGCGTGATGCAGCGTTTCTTACTCAGCCGCTGAATGCCAGAACAGACACTGTTTGAGCCGCACCTTCTTGGTGAGCAGACGCTCGGATCGTACCTCCTCAATCTAGCTGAAGTCAGAAGGACAGCAGTGCCTAGGCTGCACTACCAGCTAAGCACACAACTCTTAGCTGGCGGTCTTTGTCATCGCTTGACCCGTGGAAGCATGAGGTAGGAACTTGTGAGAACCAGAGGTATGTCAATCAAGGAGAAGCAACCATTAACATGTAAAGTCAAGCAGAGCTAAACTTAGCTAAGGTAAGCTTCTCTGTGCATACTTGTGAAATCATAATAAGAGCATAGCGCCCTGTCCAAGTATTTCTTTTTTTGGGAGGCATGTCCCACCCACTCATTGTCTGCTAATCGGTAAGTGCGTATTTTCCACGTGCGCCAAATCAAATTGCGTCAATTTACTCTACGTCGACGCAGCAGATCAAGAGGTCATTCGTTGAAATTGCGTGCGCTTCACTCAGTTTTCTACATTATATTTGAAGTCGTAGTCATGTTAGCGTTTGGTATGAGAATTTCTTCTAGATAATATATTTTTGTGCCAAAAAACTAATAATAATAATTTATCTAGTGCAAAAGCCCAGAGATCCGCATAATATATGCATATTATACACATCTTTATCTTTTTAATTGTAAATATTGACTTATTGTCGGCACTGCAACAGTTAGGCTTTCATTTAATAAAAATATATTTAGAGGCACGCGACTCACTGCACGCGATTTGTTTCTTCCCCAGAAAATTGGTTGACAAATGCCCGCTCACTTTCCCTATTCATCATCCGAGAACATCCGTGTCCGGATCAACTGTTGGCAATGCTCTCAACGAGTCCAAGAAAAAAGAAAAGTAGCGAAAAATTCATAAATTATATTTAGTTTGAAACCGTGCCAATCTCTACGAAGTTCTGTACGCTGCACAATATGTCGTCAAACCATCCGTCGCGTCTGAGTGTTTTCCCTTTCGTTGTCGTCACTTTTCTTCTGACGATTTTCGTCATTTTTCCGCAACCCGCTGCGCTGACTGCTGATCTGCGCAGTAGGAAAACTTTGTCTACGCAGATCAGCGCACTACCGGCCGGAGTCCGCCACGAGCTTGGGAAATTACGCTGACTTTTGCCCGTTTGCCTTATTTTGCGTAAATATGTAAATATTTTCCCCATGATCCGGTTTATTTTCTCTGTGGGGGCGCAATTTCATTCCCTTCGATGTGTTACTGTGTAAACAGTGTAAATTTGCGACGCGATTTATATGGGGAAAATGAAAATAAGGAAACGACGCGTCAGGCTAGGTTGAAGGGAATCTGCGATTTTCTTTTTTTTTTTGTGAAACTTTTTTGTCGTCTGAGACACGACCCAACGATCGCATGGGGTGATTAACAGACAACAAAAAGAACAACCTACAAAACGGATCTCGACCTGGGTTAAGAAACTGCGATTGGGCGGGGAAAAAGTATGACGAAGCAAATAAATACAGCGATATTATAGGGCGGAGATCGGTGGATGCGTAATTGTAGAAATGATCGCGCAGAAGGTTATCCTCGTTCGAGATGAAGGAAAGTTTTCTTGGTGTTTTCTGTGTGATGAAGAGCTATTCTCTTCAGTAATATGTGTAAACATTTCCATTAGAATTTTTCTGCTTTGGGTAAAAACAATTTGGAATACAAATTGCAACGGAAATATTGTAAGGGGTTCTCTTGCAATTTAATATAACAAATTCTGCAACTTCAATACTACAAATCTTCAAAATTTCTCCGGCAAAGTCTGGGTATTTAGCATAATCAAGGTCCTATTAAGATCCATTAGCCCCTGCCCAACAACTCCTATCCCTATTTCCTCGAAGCACCGGCCGCAATGTGAGACAGTCGAGTGACTCCGTAGCTTGAAGGAATAGAAGCACCCGTCTAGCGAGTTGGGAGTCGTGAGTTCGAGTCTCACCGGAGTACGTGGATTTCTTTTCATAATTTAACTCTTTATTTGTTCATCGAGCACATGTTCTGTTGTGCACATGGACGTCAAACCATTTTCAACAGTGCACAATAAATCACTTTTTTTAACTAAAACTGAAACTTTTAACCCTCTTCGTGCATTAGGGTCATTATGACCAATAAACGTGCACTAGGTCAGCGAGGTGCGCGCAAGCTAATGCACGAAGAAGGTTAAAACTGTTTCATATCTAGAATAGCTACATCACATCACAATCAAGTTTCTACAAAAATGTAAAAAAAATAAATTTACAGGAACTCCTGATAATCGATTGCTTAGTACCAATGGTTACGGCTATGTAAGCATCACATTGAAAAATCATTGAAAAAAGTAATACTAGACTAACTTTTTCTAAAAACTGAATTTTCACAATCGTCTATGGACATCCACGATCACTATCATGATAATTTGACTACACTAATTGATTTCTCATCATCGATTTCCTCATCTGTAAATGTAATACGAGCGAAAGAGAAAATAGATCATTCATATTCAGTTACTTTAGCAGTTATAGACGCTAGTCAAAACCATTCTCTAGAAGATTAACATGAGATTATCCTAAATCGGATAGGTCATTCAAATATGAAACTCATAGAACTTTTTGTTTTCATTCTTCATTAGATTTCATTCATTATTCACATCACACCAGAAGTTTCTTCAGAGATTCTTCCAGAAAGATTCAATGATGCCTCCAGGAGATCTACCAAGGATTACTCCTGAAAATTGATCCAGGATTGATCTAAAAAAAATACGGAGGTTTCTCAGAAAGATCTCAACAAGAGTACCTTCAGGGAAAATTTCAGGAGTTCCTTCAGAATTTTCTTCAGGAGGATGCAAGAATGCCTCCTAGAGATACATCAGAGATTCATCCATTCGAGGTTCTTCAGAGATTAGTTTTAAGGACAAGGTATTTGGAGTACATTGCTCAAAATTTCTAGAGTACCGTTTTTTAGAACCGTTGAACGGATTTGGATTAAAATGCATCACGCTGTTGACAACCACTGAGCAATTAGCGTGATGCATTTTCATCCAAATCCGTTCATCGGTTCTAAAAAACGGTGCTCTATAAATTTTGAGCTATGTACTCCAAATACCTTGTCCTTAAAGTTCCTTCTGATGTTCCTTCAAAAATTCCCACAGAAGATTTGTTAGGAACTAGTCCAGGAGTTTCCTCAAAGATTCCTCCAAGAGATCCTTCAGAAATTCATCTAGAATTCCAACAAGGGATTTCTCCTGAAGTTATCTAGGGATCACTCCGGGAGTTTTATCGAGGGTTCCTACAGGAAATGCTTCTAGCATCCCTCCTGGAATTTCTTCAAGAATCCCACCTGAAATTCCTCCGGGAACTCGTCTTGGAATTACTTAGGGATGCCTCATGAATTTTTTTCAGAGTTTCCTTCAGAAGTTCTTTCAAGGACTGTTGATCAAAGATCTCTCTAATAATTCCAACATCTTACACATCTCACCAAAAGTTTCTTCAGAGATTCTTCGAGAAAGATTCAGTGATGCCTCCAGGAGATCAACCAGGGATTCCTCCTGAAAATTTTTCAGGGTTGCCTCCAGATTTTTTTTTCAATTGATCCAGAATTGATTCTGAAAAAAAAATCAGAAGATCTCTCAGGAAGATCTCGACAAGAGAACTTTCAGGAAAAAAAAAATCAGGAGTTCCTTCAAAAATTCCTTCAGGAGGATTCAGGAATGTCTCCTACAGACATCACAGATTGATCCGAAAGATCCTTCAGCTATTCCTATTGGAGGTTCTTCAGACATTAGTTTTAGAGTTCCTTCTGAAGTTCCTTCAAAAATTCCCACAAAAGATTCTTTATGAACTAGTCCAGGAATTATATATTTAGGGATTGTTGATTTTGTTCGGTGATTGCAACACACTAAAACACGATTTATAACGTTTCGGCCTACTGACTTTCAGCCATCATCAGATCTAAAATATATTTTCAAATAGTTACAATCTTAAAATTCATCTTACAATTTTCTTCACCCACTTGTATAAATCGATGTTCTTGCCACCAGTGTGGCTTTACTACTAAACCCCCCTTTTCACACATCTATCCATCTTCGTGTTGGTTCGGTTGCGTCACTCGGTTCGGTCTGCTCGTATGTGGTGAAAGTGTTCGTATTTTACAGACTAGACCGTTGTACGCTGAGTCGATCCCTCCACATTCACGCTGCATGTTAACAATTTTGTCATCACCGAGTAGCTTAATGTGGAAGGCCTCCGCAATGGTTCTGCTTGCCTGGTTGTCGATCCTTTCCAGAATTTCCGTGTTTGCGAAATCGAAGTTGTGTCCTTCATCTAGGTGGTGTTGGGATAGACCTGTTTTTGACTCCTTTTTTCTTATGTTGTTCTGGTGTTCGTTGATCCTTGTTTTCAGCATTCGTCCGGTTTGTCCTACATACACCTTCCCGTCTTCGGTGCCGCATGGTACGGCATACACAACGTTCTTAGTTTTCAATTTTGGAATCGGGTCTTTCAACCAACTGAATACAGTGTTTTTGATTTTGTCACGTGGTTTATGTGCTAGTGTAATGTCCAGGAATTTCCTCAAACGTTCCTTCAGGTGATCCTTCAGAAATTGCTCTAGAATTCCAACAAGAGATTTCTCCTGAGGTTCTCCAGGGATCACTCCGGGAGTTTCATCAAGGGCTCCTACCGGAATTGCTTCTAGCATCCCTCCTGGAATTTCTTCAAGAATCCCACCTGAAATTCCTTCGGGAACTCCTCTTGGAATTACTTCGGGATGCCTCAAGAAAATTTTTCAGAGATTCTCCCAGGAGTTCTATCAAGGACTGCTCCAGAAATTCATTCGGTGATCTTTCCAGGAGTTTGTTCAAAGATCTCCCTAATAATTCCAGGAGGGATGCCTCCTGGGTGTTCATTAGGTATTCCTTCAGAATTTTCCTAAGCTATTTCAACATTCATGAATGACTCCTGGAGATCCATCAAGAATTCCGTAAGAAATTTTGTCATCAGGAATGCCTGCAGGAGGTCTTTAGAAATAAATCTATGATTCTTGCAGGGATTCATTCTGAAGTTCCTTTAGAAATTCCTACAGGAGTTCTTCCAGAAATTAGTCCAGGAGTTCCTTCTGAGTACCGTAATCCGGGGTAACATTGATCAGAATTTTCGATCTTTCTTGAATAATTCTCTTGTTAAAGCGAATGTTACATGTTTTATATTTTTAAAATAAGTACTGGCTCTCTGATAATGTGTTAAGCTACTCGAAAAAGTATAGTAAAACTTTTAAACATGTTTAAATTGGCTTTTTTATCTAATTTTTGATTTTATTGATTTGGGGTAGCATTGATCACCTAAGTTAACAATGTTCGTTTGTGTTGAAAATACCCTTACTTACTAAATTCGGGGTCGCTGATTTCGAATATGTTGTCCAAATTCTTATAAGTTATGTACTTTTTGAGTTATTTTAGGATTAAAATCCTTCAAACCGCGAATAACGCCTAAAGGTAGGCAATGGATTAAGGAATTGATAGCCTACTTTCAATAAATCGTATATTTTATTGAAAAAGAGCATTTTCATAAAAGTTTCGTTCATTAAATCCAACTCTAGGACATCATATTGAAGTAAACAGTGATTTCGAACCTCATATTGTATCTAGTATTCATGCTATGCATGAATGTTTGACAATGCATCTCATTGCGCTACGAAACACAGCTATTGAAAAATCGATTTATTTCAATGTTCATGAAATTCAATTTTCAAGAATTACATGTCATTTAATAGCTAAATATTAGCAGATTACGATACACCATTTGATAGCAGAAACAGATTCAATGTAAAATGCTTGTTTGAACATTTCATGAGGTCGGTCAAGCCGATCAATGTTACCCTGCTGATCAATGATACCCCGTTTTACGGTACCTCCAAGAGTCTCAGGGCAGATGTTTTTTTTTTTGAGGGATTCATCCTGAATTTCTTCAGGAATCCCTACAGAAGTCCCTTCAAAAATCTCTCCAGGAGTTCTTCAGAGAATTTTATAGGATGATCCAAGGATACCTCCAGGAGAATTCAGGAATTCCCCCAGAAGTTTATTCAGGGATTCCTATATCAGAGTTCCTTCTAAGATTCGTTCAGAATATCCATAGGGGATTCCTCGAGAAGTTTCTTTCAGATTCTTCCAGGAGTTCATCTAGGGATCGCTCCAGAAGCCCAATCAGGAGTTCAGGGAATCTGGTATGAGTTCCTTCAATCATTTACTTAGGATTATAATCGGGCATATCTCCTGGATATTCTTGCGCAGTGGCGATATCGTTACCAATGAGTTACAACCGAGGTGCGATTATTGCTAGTTGAAAGCTAATACCAGGATATTCTTGAGGGATCTTTCATGGAGTTTCTTCAAGAATTCTTCCAGGATATCCTTCTGGAATTCTTCCAGGAATTCTTTAGGGGATACCTCCTGAAAATCCTTCCTCCCACCCAGAAAAAAAAATCCATCGAGGATTCCGCCCAGAAATCCTTCGGATCTTCCGCCCAGAAATCCTTCGATCTTCCTACCGGAGTTCCTTCGGGAATTTCACCTGGAATTCTTGTAGAGATTTCTCCTGTTATTCCTTTGGGGTTTCTCCTGCACTTCCTCCAGGGGTTTCCCTGAACTTCCTTCGAGGATTCCTCCTGGAATTCCCTCGGGAATTCCTCCTGGCATGTCTTCATAGATTCTTTTTAGAATTCCTTCGAGTATTTCTCCTGGAATTTCTTCGAACGATTTTCTTTGGGAGTTTCCTCCTAAATTCCATCCTTCGAGGATTCCTCCTGAAATTGTTTCGGGGATTCCTCCTGATATTCCGTCGTGGATCCCTCTTGGAATTCCTTTTGCAATTCCTACTAGAATTCCTTCTGAGATTCCTCCTGGTATTACTTCGGGGATTCCTCATGGAATTCCTCCGGGGATTCTTCCTGAACTTCATTTAGAGATCCTTTGGGGATCACACTTGGAATTCTTTCGGGGATTTCTTCTAGAATTTCTTCGGAGATTCCTCCTAGAACTTATTTTGGAATTTCTCCTGGAATTCCTTTGGGGATTCCACCTGGACTTCGTTCATGGAGTCCTCCAGAAATGCTTTCGGGGATTTCTCCTGATATTCTGTCGTGGATTCCTCCTGAAATTCCTTCAGGGTTTCCTCCTGGAATTTCTTCGATGGAATTTCCTCCTGGATGTCCTTTAGAGATTCCTCATGGAATTCATTCAGGAGTCCTCCTGGAATTCCTTCAGTGATTCCTTCTAAAAATCCCTCAGGATTTCCTCCAGGAACTTCTTCAGAGATTCGTTCTGGATATTTTTCGTTGATTCCTCCTGGAAATACTCGTATTCCCTTGAAAATTCCCACTGGAGTTCATTCGGGAATTCCTGCTGGAATTCCTTCAGGATCCGTGCTGGAGTTCTATTGGGATTTCCTCTTGGAACACCTGCGGAGACTCATCCTAGAAAACCAGTGGTTTTCTGCGGGCACGAGACTTTTACAATGCTGAAGCAGGACATGCAAGTACTCAAAGTGTTCGAGCACCGGGTACTAAGGACGATCTTCGACGGTGTGCAGGAGAATGGTGTGGCGAAGAAGAATGAACCACGGGCTCGCTGCACTCTACGGCGAACTCAGTATCCAGAAGATGGACATATTGTCAGAATGCCGGACAACAACCCTGATAAACTAGTGTTCGCAAGAGATCCGGATGGTACAAGAAGAACTGAAGGGCAGCGTGTAAACAATCTACTCTATTCATATCTCAGAACATCCTTGCGCCCAATTACCTCATAGAAATTCTATTCTCAATCTAAACCACCGTCTCCCGAAAGCTTTCTTTGGATGACTGCCTTGAATTGCTAGAGCGATTAGTCACCGCCAACATCAATCGATTCATCAATTCACTTTTCAGTTGTATGAAATGCAATCGCTATTATAAATACCACTCACCCATTGATGCAACTAATCTAAACAGTGCTCTGCAGAGCGTCAATTTTCGAAGTAGGGGTTAATGGTGTTCGAGCTCTCGCAGACTGCATGGTTTAGGCTCACATGGTGTGATGATGAATCCTTCTCGCAGTGAACAATTATCAGTGTTTATATTTAGATTTGGCAATCAATGCGAGAGCAACACCGGTCGTGACAGATGAATTGAAACATTGTAATCTGTTTACAAAATCTCTGTACTAATTGAGGCTGATCTCTGACCGCGTTTACAAGTGTTTTTGTAACTAAATCACATACATATGTACTCTGATGCCAACTCTCAGAGCATGACGAGCCCCGGAACAGAAGTCTTTAGTTGCAGCAGCCGGTTCAACTCTCAAGCGACTATCTACCAAAGCAAATACAATCAACACCTGGCGGGCCCGCTGACATTGACAACACGCTGACCCTACAAAAGGTGTCTTCATGGTGGCACACAACGAAACCATCACATTTTCCAATCGCCTTGATCAGCTCAGCATCGATCGCTTCGTGTGCGTTTTTAGTGCCTCTTAATTAGTGATTTTCGATTCTTCAGTTCAAATATCATATTGACGCCTCTGAAGGGGGGACCTGCGTCTTGGCAGGTTTTTCGAAACCCTGCTCCACCGAAGTTTAGGGGTGTGTAGTGTGCCACACTGCCGAATGCAGCAGGATGCAATTAGTGTGAGGCGGGAGGGGTTCGCTAACATCGCACCTAGCTACCAGCCAGCGCGCGGTTGTAAAGAAATCGTCGTTGACCTCGAACGAAGACGAGCGCGAGCGCTTCTTGTGCTGGTGGTGGATAGAATCATTTGCGGTAGCCCATGAAGGCAGCCTCAGCAGAGCAGCTTGGTGGAAACCACTCGCTCGCCGTGTTGTTGGTTCGATTTTGGCCTCTTGGGGCTTTTCGCAACCGTATAGTGAAGCGTATAAAATTTTGATGCAACCTCCGGAGTGGAGGGGCTTGGTGGCTTCTGATACGTACAACGGTTGTACGTACGTATAACTCATTTCTGGTGCATGTAAGGCTGAACGAACAGCGATAGTTTCTTGTACGGGAACTAGCCCAGTACTTGGAGTGGGCTGAAAAATCTCAAAAATGATTTTGTTTCTAGAAAGGTAGCCGTTTATATCGAAATATCACATCAAAATTCTCTAAATTCTATATAGGGTAGAAACATCAATTTTGGCCAGCCGTCTATCTTGACCCTACTGAGTTGTACAGTCTATTGAGATCTTTTGAGCTTTTGAGATCTGGTGGTTATGGTTTCTAATTCGTATGTAGAAGATACTAGGGTCAATTCATGACCCGTCCTTTTCTTCTCCCATTGTACATACTTTCTTTCTATTACAGCTCATATTAATGTCCATAGGCATCGCTAGAACAAGAAAAGGGGTGAAATAACCATTCCCATTTCTTTTACCTTCACACACAGTGTTAATCTATCACATGACGCCTACAAGCTATGCAACCAGCGAACTGTGTCGCATCATCTTCAGAGTAATCAACGTTCAAACCTACAACAATTTACGTCTGGCAACCACGTATCAATGTGAACCCTCTGCCAGGCTTGTCCGCACTGAGCGCATGAAAATTCTGCTCTTTGGATTTACACCATCAAGCACATCATAAATTAGGAATCTTTTCATCTTATCAGATAGAAGGATGTTGATATATTGTGAATGTCATTTCGAACTGTCAAAAAACCGCACCGCAGCGCCGCACGGGCCGTTCAAAGTGAAATTCACTAGAGTGTTTTCACCCGGGTGAAAATCTCTTTGCGCGCTCCGTGTGGCTCTGTGGTGCGGTTTTTTAACAGTTCGAAATGATATTTACAATATATCAACATCCTTCTATCTGATAAGATGAAAAGATTCCTAATGTATAATGAGCTTGATGGTATGAATCCAAAGAGCAGAATTTTCATGCGCTCAGTGCGGACAAGCCTGCCTCTGCCACACAACCAGTCCCCAAAAACACATCAACATCCCATAATTAACTTGTGCAAATTCAGGCTCAGCAACGTTCTGCCATGGACAAACGATTGACCTTATCACTTCGTTCCCCTTGACAATTGTTAATTATTTACTGAAATTCCTACAGCTTCAGGAACTTGAGCTTTAGGATTGAGCAACTTAAGCCGTAGAACATGGAACAACTATGCTGCATACGGCAGCGACTGTAGGTCGGTAAAGTTAAGTGTAAAAATTACTGTGATCATATATTTTAGAGGACTGCGGCCCAGCAAACTTTGGATTTCCTAAAGGTGGCTCCACCCCAGTTCCGGTTACCGGTCAGACTAAGGCCTGAGTGCCCTCTGCTGACGTAGGAGCCGGCTGCAGTCTACTCGGTCCATCGCTGTGTGTCTCCAGTTCCGCATTCCATAAAAGGTCCGCAAATCGTCCTCCACTTAATCGACTAGCGCACCACGTTTGACAGAAACGACACTCAGAGGATTGGATTTTTTCAATCTTACTCAGATGATATTTATTCGGGCAGTGGCCAGTCATCAGACTAGTAATTACTTTGATATCTCTTTTGTTTAGATTCAATATGGACTTGGCTTTTTCTGCACTGGGTTTTATGAATAGAAATACACTAGAACTCCAATGGCACTGTAGTCACTTTTCTCTTTTAATTAATTTAATAACTTTAATTGCAATAATTTATTATTTTTAAGTGTCCTTCTTGTAGAGGACCTTTTGTTTTGGTAAACAAAATTAACTTGACACTTCTAGTACCGCTGCTGACGCTGTAAGGGCGTGGCAAACTAGATGTTAGTCACACGAACAGTCGCGACATTGAACTTCTGTGGCTAGTTATTCTACTGTTTTATGAGCCTTTTCGCTTGCTTGGATGTATTCGTGGCATTCCAATTAGATTCTACCCTGGAAATTTCTCAAGTTTTTAGTTTCATCCGAAGAGCACCCTCAGGAATGCCACATAAAGGTTCACGGTCTACAAAGCTTGATACCGCACTTTGTCTGGCTAAATTGATGACGTTTTCATTTCCCAGAATTCCACAATAACCGGGCACCCAGTATAAAGTTACCTCGTTTCTACTGGTCATTAGCTTCAGAGAAATAATGCATTCCCACACTAGCTTTGATTGACATGTGAAAGCTCTTAGCGCTTTTAGAGCCGCCTGACTATCCGAAAAAATACAGAACTTGGCAAGCCTACAATTTCTTTTCAAACAAATGTTGGCACTCTCTAGAATGGCTTGAAATACAGTAGGACAGCATCCCATTGGTATAGCCTTATATACCAGAGCCGAAAACACCAGCTCCAGTATTTTCTCCTATCTTGGACCCATCAGTATAAAATACAATACAACCTGGACGTAAACTTAGCCCTCCAGGATGCCGACAAGAACTCACCGCTTTGAAGGGAACACCATAGTTGGTCTTTGTTATTATTCAATCTTCTACTGTTTTTAAAAGTCCATGTTTAATTTGAAGTCTTTGAGGATCCTCAAATGTCCAACAAGATCCCCGTCTAGGATTTTATTGTAACGTGTAAACTTCAGGGCACTTTTTTTATTCTTCAATCACTTAACCTAATTGACAGCTCTTTTTGTCCACTAGGGCACTGCGTGAGCGTTTGGCGGCTGCACTTACACTTTATACCTAAATGTATCCTATTCTGATTCTTCTATATCGAACTGGTTGCCTTTTGCGCTGCTGTCACTTTTCTATCCTGTCCATGGTAGAATGATGAGCACGAGGATGTTTGTGTGTGGCTCTTGTTTCTTTTACAGTCCGATTGGGGGTCCATCATGAGTTGCCGTTTAGCCGATATCCATGTTTCCGGGTCCGTTAGAGCATATGCTCAGACGAGGGTCAGTATCGGCTGCTCTCAGAAGGGAAGAGCAATTGACGAAAAAATGCAAGTGCCGGGGCTGGGATCGAACCCATTAACATTCACTTGTGAAGTGAACGTGCAGCAACTACACCACGGGCCCCGGCTATTTTTTTTTCGCCGCTTGTAGTTTAACAAATTGATGCAATGACAGTATATTTAGAAGGGCATCCAAAGCAACTGAATGAATGCTTTTTATTGCTCCTATCGTGATATACAAACAAGTCTTTGTAGCTTACTTAGCTTCTTTAGAGAGGTTACCTTATTTGTTTTGGGCCATCAAACAAGTGAAGCATAAGTAATGTAAGGTCCACTCGTGTTTATCCCCGCTCACCTCATTAGACCTTCTCAGGCAATGTTAAATAGCAAGCACGAAAGACCATCATTTTGCCGCAACCCTCTGCGGGATTCGAAGGGACTCGAGAGTGTGCCTGATACTCGAACTATGCACATCTCACGATCCATCGTCGCCTTGATTAGTCGTATCAGTTTATCCGGGAATTCGTATTCGTGCATAATCTGCCATAGCTGGTCTCGATCGATTGTATCATACGCCGATTTGAAATCGATAACCAAGTGATATGTGGGCACGTTGTATTCGCGGCATTTCTGCAACATCTGGCGGATAGCGCATTTTCCCATGAATCCAGCCAAATATTAATATTCATGAATTCTTTTGCAAACGGTGATAGATGGTGACATAAAATTTGAGAGAGTATTTTGTAGACAGCGCATAGTAGTGAGATCGCGCAATAGTTCCCACTGGGGCTGCAAAACGGTGTGTCGATCAGGAGAGTGTCCAACGTAGCTCTGATTCTCACGAGTTCCTACCTCATGCTTTCACGGGTCAATCGATAAGAAAGACCGCCAGCTAAAAGTTGTGTGTTCAACTGGTAGTGCAGCCTGGGCACTGTTGACTGGGTCCTTGTGACTGTAGCTAGATTGAGGAGGTGCGACCCGAGTGTCTGTTCACCAAGGAGGTGCGGCTCAAACAGCGTCTGTTCTGGCATCCAGCGGCTGTGTAGAAAATGCTGCATCATGCCCAACTAGATCCAAGGTCGTAGCCCGATCAGCGTAGTCGTCTCAGTGTTAGTTGGGACACTAAACAGAAAAGGCACGATGGCCCTCCAGCGAGTGTTGACATAGGCCCAATAAGCCACCCGTAAAAAAATCCCCATTTCAAATAACATAAAAGAAAATACGAAAATACAACACTTTGTCCCAGTAAGGTGAGGACTATACGCCAAGAAGAGAAGAGGAGAATGGCTATCCTAAACTAACTAAAAAGGAGCATAACTTGCATATTAGAACTTTATAATCCCAAATTTAGCCGGTAGAGGTATTTTCAACTCAAACGAAACGACCATTGTTCACTTAGGTAATTAATGTCACCCCAATTCAAGCAAATCAAAAGTTAGATTTAAAAGCTGCTGTAGGCCGTGTGGCAAGCACGAAGATACCCTGTACCCAAGGATGTCATGGAACGTTCCTTATTAAAAAAAAACCCGGGCCGACCGGGAATCGAACCCGTCATCCTCAGCATGGCATGGTCGCCAAAATATCCACGCCTTTACAGCTGTAGCTATATGGGCCCTAATTCAAAACCATTCATGATATGTCAATCCCGTATTGTCTCATGTAATCATAACAATTCTTAACAAACTTAAAACAGATAAATTGCGTGTTACTTTCACTTCCTTACTAAACACTATAATATTCAGTAGTTAATTTGTATAAATTTAAGACCTAGCTGGCGAATTTAACATACACCTGAATCATAGAGGTAATAAGCTGCAGAGGAAGAATGTTGCTGGTGGGGATAGGCGGGGATATAAGTATCAAAGCGTCTTCACTCGTATTATCTGAATTAATTCGAAAAATAAAAATAATATTGCAATTTACTTCAGACTCTACAAGTAAACACGCATTCGTTACTCGAAAAATGATATCCATTCCTTATTTAATGGACCCTCCAATATCAATAACAAAAAGAGTGAACTGAGAATTATCCATGGGAACCCAGTCGCATATTCTATAGGAAGTGTTCTCATTATCAAATCACTTCAGAACTCAACAAAATCACATCCCCTGCACACATCACTGCTACATACAGCTGATACTATCCATCGACATAAGCACGCTCTAGCACTGATCTTGGACACTGATTCAACTCCAAATGCGTCGCGACGCCTGCTTGCTTTGTTATTGCTATACTGCGCAAGAGCGTTTCGGTATATGCCCCCGGTGCACCACAACATGCGCTTCGATTTGCACAACTTCTTGCACACTCGTGCTCGCACGGGGGGTTTTGGAAACGAATTAGTTTTTTTTTGTTGAGTCTATGCAACACTACTGACGGCTTCTGTTGTCTGACTGTCTAGCTTGATCCGTATAATTACCTAAATTATTGTTCTCCTTGGCGTCATCGCACCGCTCCACGACCCGTATGATTCCGCGTCCGGCGATCTTGGGAAACATCATCGTCGCTCCCATCTCCGTCAGGCGGGCCACGATTGTGTTACTGTTGTTATTATTATTGTCATCTCCACTTCCGTTGTTGCCATTGTTGTTGTTATTGTTTCCATCATTGGAAGCGGTGTTGGTAATGTCGTTACCAAAGTGCGATGGAGGCCTCATGATTGCTGCGGTTTATTCCTGATTCAACACTGACCCCAAAAATCGGAACTATTTTGTCACACTTTAAGTCGCACTAAAGTTTGATAAATATTTCACTAAGCGCCTCTACTGCTAACTCGATGCACAATCAACCGTTTGCAGAAAATTTTAAATTCAGATTAAGATACTCCTCCAAAGCCTGCCAAAATTTCACACGCGTTGTTACGAAACAAAGAAAATTCTCAATGCCTGCTTTGCTTCAAGGAAACTTTTCCACCCGAAGACAGTTTTCCAAACAAGCACTCCGACTATCTTCCGAAATCCGCGAGAAGGTTTTCACTGTTTCACTGTTCGCCAGCGAATGACTTCTCGATTGCTGGTAAATTGTTCAAAGCAGCCCCGCTCCAACAGCGTGTTGTTTGTCCGTTGCATGCACTACGCCGCCAAAAGGCATGTGTATCGTTTCCTCTCTGTCTGTTCGTAGTAAAACCGCATGTCTATGTCTACTAGCTAGCTGTACTGAAACGCAACAGTATAGTTTGCTTTTAGTAGACCAGTCACCGACAGACGGACGGACGGACGGACGGATGGCTTGGACGAAGACGGTAGCTTTGCACGTTTTCCTCCCCCGCGCCGTTCGGTTCTTGCTCGTCCATCGGCAGCGCTACAAATGTATACAAACAAAGGAATCCGACCGATTGACTTCTGGTTCGTCGTCGCCGTCGTTGTTGTAGCGAAATGACGCTGCACTGAAGCCGTCGCCGCCGCTCGTTGCTCGCCCCACTCATACCGTCGCGCCAAAGTATAAACAACGCGCAATAACGGTAAATTCACGATTTTCACGCCGCAACGCCCCCGTTTCAATATCGCTGTGTACAAACAGTCACGGGTTTTCCGCGAGCCATAAATTTTCCTCGCTTTACTACCGCGCTCCACATTTCTTCCGAATAAGCCCTTCGATGACCGCGGCAAGGACTAGCTACTGCGTAGTTCCTTCTCTAGCGAAACACTATTGAAAAATTTCGATCAATTCAAAATATCTCACTTACCTTCAAAAATCAAAGTCAAAATCATTCGCTTACTCAACAGACGAAACGAAACACCACAAAACAAAAGCAACAAAAAACATCGTAGTATGGAGGGACATTTAAACTTTTTTATAACGTTATCATCTCATCAGCTGTTCTCCACCGTGCATCGGGTAAACCGGTTGGTAAAGTGCGGTGGAGTAACGACACGAGCAGGAGGGGTGCCATGTGCGGTGGTTCGCGAATGCGATGTTGGTTGATGAAAAGCAACCAGCACGAGTGAGACGGAACGAAAACAAAGAAAATTTGTTTTGAGTCTCGTGCACGCGAACGGACGCTTGAGTACCGATCTGCATCAGCGTTGTGTTGTGGATGGCAGATGTGTTGGTATTTACGCATCTACGATGGGCAGTGATGCCAAGTGGTAATACATTTCTCTATGGATCAGTTATCGAAAACAATGATTCTGTTATATGGGTTACATGTATTTCAATTACAAAACGAAAAAAAACATATTCTACATATGCATTTCATCATTTCACTTTTTTAGTTTATTATGAGTTTCTTCAATATGACATTTCCATAGACAAATAGACGACCGATGCGTCACATACAATCTAGCATACAATCGACATACAAATAATAAATATTATTGCCATATTTATCTCATTACCCCAAATAGCATTCATTCATGCTTGAATTTTATGGAAAATTGACTCAAGATACTCACCATGTATGTAAAAAAAAATCGCCCCATATCACCCTAAAATTGATAAAACTCATGTCAAAATATATTTCATATATCAAAAACATCACAATAAGTATTGCGCGCAAACCACAATATTCCGCGCCGAAGACCCAGCGCCAGATTCGGCGACAAAGATACAGCAGTCGCCGGACAGCTGGCAATTCTGATATTTGACGGCGCTCATCCGTTAGCTGTGGGAGTGGTTGTCATGCAAATAGAGCTTTTTACTGAAAATGCATGTGTAATAAGTTATAGTTAACAGATTTGATGTGCTGTATCGCGTAAGCTATCGCTTAAAAAAAAACGTCATGGAATTCAGCAAGGCAAGGAAAATTTTCAAGGAAAAAAGCAATATGTAAACTTAACCCAAAGTTGCCAAATTTTCCAAAAAAAATATACACTTGTCTCAGTGTCGCTGGAAATTGGGTCGACCAAATTTTAAGATGAGAGCGGTAATATAACCTATTTTCTATTAGCTTTCAACTGCTTTTTGTCGAACATGGCTAAACAATCTGGGAAGGAAAAAAGTTATTAACAAAATTAACTCTTGATGTCGTCGACTAAAAGTTTGGGGTCACCCCTCAATATGCATCAGCCAAAAGTTTGAGGTCAACAAATCACTTTTCCATGTTTTGCGATAGTGAACCCAAACTTTTGGCCGATACTTCATTTTGAGGGGTGGCCCAAACTTTTGGTCGATGACACCAAGAGTTTATTTACTTAGTAACTTTTGAAAGTTAATAGGAAATAGTTATATTTCTGCTCTCATCTTAAAATTTGGTCGACCCAATTTCCAGCGACACTGCCGTAAGTTTATGTTATTTTTTATAAAATCTGGCAACTTTAGCTCAACTTAACATACAGGGGATGGGGTCTCCAGTTAGCCTAGTGGTTAAGGCTATGGATCGCCAATCCGGAGACGGCGGGTTCGATTCCCGTTCCAGTCGGGAAAATTTTCTCGACTCCCTGGGCATAGTGTATCATTGTACTTGCCTCACAATATACAAATTCATGCGATGGCAGGCAAAGGAAAACCCTTCAATTAATAACTGTGGAAATGCTCAAAGAACACTAAGTTGAAGTGAGGCAGGCCCAAGTCCCAGTGGGGACGTAGAGCCATAATGAAGAAGAAGAACATTCAGGGGATGTTTGGGATAGGCAACTTTTTTTCTCTCACAAAAAAAGTTCAACATGCTATAACTTTTCATAGCATGCATCAAAAAATCTCAAATTTTGACTGTTTATCAACCTATTATATGTGCATCATTGGTACAAATTTGGGCTCGATTGATTAATGTTTCGCAAAGTTAGAACCGTTCGGGTAAAACTTTTTTTTTAAACAACTCATTTTTGAGCTGTCAAATCTCGGAAACCAGTGAAGCGAATTGAATGAAATTTTGAACGTACACTAACACTATGTACATGCTTCACAGACTATTAAAACATAGATACTTTTTGAACGTTGAAAAAAGTTATCATGGATTGATACTTTTTGGATTTTTCACGAAAAAATGTAATTTTTTTAAGTCAATGTCAATAAATTTTAGTGTTGATGTCCAAAGATTTTCCACTTCTGTTCTCATGTTATCTTTAATCAGATATATTAGAGCCTATATAGATTAGAGGAAAAACACATTTAATAATTTTTGTGTTGTATTGTAAATTTGACTTATTTTCCTCTATTTGGGTGAAAATTTCAACCCGATACAACTTGATTCGCCGTGAAAAAATATTACATTTTATAACGTTGTATTAAGTATCAATATATTGTTGATAAACGTTAAAAAATTAATTCAATTCGGTTCACTGGTTTCCGAGATATGACAGCTCAAAAATGAGTTGTCTGAAAAATAGTGTTTTACCCGAACAGTTCTAACTTCGCGAAAAATTATTCAATCGAGCCCAAATTTGTACCAATGATGCACTGCACATATAACAGGTTGATAAACAGTCAAAATTTGAGATTTTTTGATGCACTCTACACAGATCGAAAAAAGAATGTAAAATTGTGTGACATATGATGCACATGATTAGAGCGTGTGATATCACAGAAGTTTACATGACATATCATGTAAATGTCATAAAATATCATGTAAACTTACGTTATATGTCATGTAATTCAGCATGACTCTGAGTGTTTACATGACATATAACGCAAATTTACATGACATATCCTGTAAACCATCATAACAGAAAGTTTACATGACAAATATGAAGTTTACATGACGTGTAAATCTCATTATTTTTATCTGTGTATGAAAAGTTATAGCATGTTGAATTTTTTTGTGGGAGAAAAAAAAGTTGCCTATCCCAAACATTTTGGCCACCCCATGTACAACCATTTTTGTAAAAAAAAAATCATTTAAATCATGTTCAAAGCAGAGCGTTCATAATTAATCATAAATTTAATCATGATTAATGATTCATCATATACACTACCCGCCATAAATATGAAATCGCATCGCCTAGTATTGCAACACCCCAGTTGAATATTGCAGCACCCCCAGAAAGTTCATCACTTTCTGAACTGTATCTCAAAAACCGTATCCCTGCATAGTTTAGACCTTCAGCAAAGTTGATCAGAAGACCTATGGCTATCAAATGGTAGTAAGTTTAGTGCGTAATTCCGCCGCTATGTGGCGCCAGTGTGCATTTAAAACGAAGTACTTTGACATGGTTTATCTCAAGATTCTGACCACCTAGAAAGTTCGTGTCTTCAGCAATGTTGATCAGACGGTCTATGACTATCAAATGGTGGTAAGTTTAGTGCGTAATTCCGCCGCTATGTCGCGCTAGTGTGCATTTAAAACGAAGTACTTTGGCATGGTTTATCTCATGATTCTGACCACCTAGAAAGTTCGTGTCTTCAGCAATGTTGATCAGACGGTCTATGACTATCAAATGGTGGTAAGTTTAGTGCGTAATTCCGCCGCTATGTGGCGCCAGTGTGCATTTAAAACGAAGTACTTTGACATGGTTTATCTCATGATTCTGACCACCTAGAAAGTTCGTGTCTTCGGCAATGTTGAGCAGACGGTCTATGGCTATCAAATGTTGGTAAGTTTAGTGCGTAATTCCGCCGCTATGTGACGCTAGTGTACATTTAAAACGAAGTACTTTGACATGGTTTATCTCATGATTCTGACCACCTAGAAAGTTCGTGTTTTCGGCAATGTTGATCAGACGGTCTATGGCTATCAAATGGTCGTAAGTTTAGTGCGTAACTCCGCCGCTATGTGGCGCTAGTGTGCATTTAAAATGAAGTACTTTGGCATGGTTTATCTCATGATTTTGACCACCTCGAAAGTTTATGTCTTCAGCAAAGTTAATCAGATGGTCTATGACTATCAAATGGTGATAAGTTTAGTGCGTTATTTCATCGCTATGTGGCACCTGACATTCCGTCTGGGATTCCCCCTGGAATTTCTACGGGAACTCCTCCAGCAATTACTTCGGAGGTTCTTCCTGGATTTCCTTTGGGATTTCCTCATGGAATTTCTGTTGTGATTCCTCTTCGAATTTCTTCGGAGATTGCTCCAGAAATTTCTCATTGAATTCCTCCGGGGATTCCACCTGGAATTCCTTCGGGGTTTCCTACTGGAATTCCTTGGGGAATTTCTTCTGGAATTTATTCGGGGACTCCTCTTGGAATTCCTTCGGTGATTCCTCCTAGAATTCCCTCACGAATTTCTCCTGGAACTCTTTCAGAGGATATTTTTCGTTGATCCGTTAATGAAATCGTTTGGAGATTTTTACCCGAATTCCCTTGGAAGTTCCCACCGGAGTCCTGCTGGAAATTTTTTGTGGATAATTGCTGGAATTCCTTTGGGATTATTTGCTGAATTTGCTCTTGAAATTCCTGCGGGGGTTCCTCCTGAAATGCCTTTGGGGATTCCCCCTAAAATTCCTTCGAAGGTTCCTTTTCAATTTTATCCACGGGTTCCTCATGAAATTTCTTCGAGGATTCTATTTTTTTTTTTCGATGGTTCCTCCTAGAAGTCTTTTGAGGTTTTCTTCACGAATTACTTTTAAAAATTCTTTCTGGAATTTCTTTGGGGATTCCTCCTGGACTTCCTTCTGGATTCCTCCTGAAATACTTTCGGGGATTCCTCTTGATATTCCGTCGTGGATTCCACCGGGAATTCCTTCGGGGTATCCTTTTAGAGTTCCTTCGGGGATTTGTCTTGGAATTCCTTCGTGGATTCCTGCTGGACTTCCTTCAAAGTTTCCTCCTGATATTTCTTCGGATATTCCTCCTGATATTCCGTCGGGGATTCCTCCTAAAATTAACACGGGAACTCCTCCTGGAATAACTTTGAAGTTTCCTCTTGGAATTCCTGTGGTGATTCCTCTTTTATTTTTTTCGGAATTTCTCCTGGAACTCCTTAAATTCTCCATGAAATGCCTCCTGAAATTCCTTCAGGGTTTCCTTCTTGAATTTATTCGGTGATTTCTCCAAGAATTCCTTCGGAAATTCTTTCTAGAACTCGTGGATTCTTCCTAGAGTTCCTTCGAGGATTTCTTCTTGAATTTCTATGGAAATTCATCTTGGGGGTTTTCTCTTAAAAAACCTTTGAGGATTCCGCTCGAAATTCATTCGAAGATTTCTTCCGAAGTTCTTTCGGTGGCTCCTCCTGGGATTTCTGCATAAATTTCTCCTGTAATTTCTTCGGAGAGTCCTTCGAAGATTCTTTCTGGAATTCCTGCGGGGATTCCTCTTAGAATTCCTTCGGGGATTCCTTCTAGAATTCTCTCAGGGATTTCTCCTGCAAATCCTCCAGAAATACATTTAAGGTAATTTTCGTTGATTCCTCTTAGAATTCCTTTGGGGACTCTTTTCCTAATTTTCTTCTAAACTCCCACTTGAATTCTTTGAGGTTTCTTGCTGGAAAATCTTTTGGAATTTCTCCTGGCTATTTTTCGTTGATTCCTCTTAGATATCCTTGCTTAAAGGATTCCTTCTCGAATTCCCTTAGAAATTCCCGCAAAATATAGTCGGCGCACAGGTAGGTCTAGGTGGTCAGAATCATGAGATAAACCATTTCGAAGTACTTTGTTGTAAATGCGCACTGGCGCCACATTGTGACGGAATTACGCACTAAACTTATCACCATTTGATAGCCATAGACCACCTGACAAACTTGTCTGAAGACACGAACTTTCTACGTGGTCAGAATCATGAGATAAACCATGTTAAAGTACTTCATTGTAAATGCGCACTGGCGCCACCTAGCGGCGAAATTACGCACCAAACTTACCTCCATTTGATAGCAATAGACCTTCTAATCAACATTGCTGTAGACACGAACTTTCTAGGTGGTCAGAATCTTGAGATAAACCATGTCAAAGTATTTACTTCGTTTTAAATGCACACTAGCGCCACAAAGCGGTGGAAGTACGCACTAAAATTATCACCATTTAATAGCCATAGACCGTCTGATCAACATTGCTGAAGACACGAACATTCTAGGTGATCAGAATTATGAGATAAACCATGTCAAATTACTTTATTTTAAATGCACACTAGCGCTTCATAGCGGCGGAATTACGCACTAAACTTACCACCAGTTGATAGCCATAGACCTTCTGATCAACATTGTTGAAGACAAGAACATTCTAGGGGGTCAGAATCATGAGATAAACCATGTCAAAGTACGTTGTTTTAAATGCACACTAGCGCCACATAGCGGCGGAATTACGCACTAAACTTACCACCAGTTGATAGCCATAGACCGTCTGATCAACATTGCTGAAGACACGAACTTTCTAGGTGGTCAGAATCTTGAGATAAACCATGTCAAAGTACTTCATTGTAAATGCACACTAGCGCCACATAGCGGCGGAATTACGCACCCATTTGATAGCCACAGACCTTCTGATCAACATTACTGAAGACACAAACATTCTAGGTGGTCAGAATCATGAGATAAATCATGTCAAAGTACTTCGTTTTAAATGCACACTAGCGCCACATAGCGGCGGAATTACGCACTAAACTTACCACCATTTGATAGCCATAACCCTTCTGATCAACATTGCTGAAGACACGAACATTCTAGGTGGTCAGAATCATGTGATAAACCATGTCAAGTCATTGTAAATGCACACTAGCGCCCCATTTGATAGCCATAACCCTCTGATCAACATTACTGAAGACACGAACATTCTAGGTGGTCAGAATCATGAGATAAACTATGTCAAAGTACGTTGTTTTAAATGCACACTAGCGCCACATAACGGCGGAATTACGCACTAAACTTACCAACATTTGATAGCCATAGACCGTCTGATCAACATTGCTGAAGACACGAACTTTCTAGGTGGTCAGAATCTTGAGATAAACCATGTCAAAGTACTTCATTGTAAATGCACACTAGCGCCACATAGCGGCGGAATTACGTATCAAACATTTCACCATTTGAAGATCATAAACCTGCTGAACAACTTTGTCGAAGGTCTAAACTTTGCAGGGGATACGGTTTTTGAGATATAGTTTAGTAAATCAGAAGGTTTCAGGTGATGCCAAACTTTTTGGGGTACTAGAAGATGCGATTCCATATTTATGGCGGGTAGTGTATAATATATGATCCAATTTAAATTGGTTCAAATGCTGTTCTAAATCATATAATTTATGATTCTTTTTTCAAAAATCTCCCGGACAGAATTACCTTTTACTTTTGAAACTTCAAAAACATGTTAAACAATATGTATATTTTAATCATTTTCTGTTTTTGTGATTGATTAATCATGATTTTTTATTCAATGAGCCATTTTTAATCATTAATCATAATCAATAATCACAGATGTAACCAATTTTAATCATTAATCATAATCTTTAATCACCCTAAAAATCAAATTAATCATTAATCATAATCAATAATCACCAAAATTGGAATTTTAATCATCAATGATTAACCCTTATGTGGCCGGCAGGGTACCCGGGTACCCAGCACCCATTTAAAATACACGGTGTAGAAAAAAGCATAAAGTTTGCCGGCCACATAACGGTTAATTATAATTAAAATTTTTGTTAATCATGTTCAAAGTTTCTTTGACCTCATATTTTATGCAAGATATCTAGCCAGATAATCTAGGGTTTGGAAATTGGACGCAAATTGGCGGAGATATAGGGCAACCGGTTGCCAGACGAGGGCGAGCTCGATGAGGCCCCTCTAGAGGACTGCTGGAGTACAGTGAAAGCAGCCATCAACGACGCAGCAGAGAGCACCATCGGGTACGTGGAACGGAATCGACGGAACGAATGGTTCGACGAAGAGTGCAGAACGGTTTAGGAGGAGAAGAACGCAGCGAGGGCGGTAATGCTGAAGCAAGGGACTCGACAGAACGTGGAACGATACAAACAGAAGCGGAAACAGCAGACACGCCTCTTTCGGGAGAAAAAGCGCCGCCTGGAAGAAGCGGAGTGTGAAGAAATGGAACTGCTGTGCCGTTCCCAAGAAACACGGAAGTTCTATCAGAAGCTCAACGCATCCCGCAACGGCTTCGTGCCGCGAGCCGAAATATGCAGGGATAAAGACGGAGGCCTCTTGACGGACGGACGTGAGGTGATCGAAAGGTGGAAGCAGCACTTCGATCAGCACCTGAACGGCGTGGAGAACGTAGGCACGGGAGCCCACGGCAACGGAAGAAACGACGACGCCAGTGCAGCGGAGGACAGAAATGAACCAACTCCCACGCTGAGGGAAGTTAAGGATGCGTAAGGGTTTCGGGTGAACTATCCAGTTCATTCGAATCTCGCCGGGGACTGCGACAAGGTGACGGACTCTCATGCCTACTCTTCAACATCGCTCTGGAAGGTATGTTGCGACGAGCCGGGCTCAACAGCCGGGGAACGATTTTCACAAAATTCGGTCAATTTGTGTGCTTTGCGGACGACGTGGACATTATCGCTAGAACATTTGGAACGGTGGCAGAGCTGTTCACCCGCCTGAAACGCGAAGCAGCAAAGGTCAGACTGGTGGTGAATGCCTCAAAAACAAAATACATGCTGGTAGGCGGAACCGAAAACGACCGGATCCGTCTGGGTAATAATGTAACGATAGACGGAGATTCTTTCGAGGTGATGGAGGAATTCGTCTACCTCGGATCCTTACTGACGGCTGACAACAACGTGAGCCGTGAAATTCGGAGGCGCATCATCAGCAGAAGTCGGGCCTACTACGGGCTCCAGAAGAACCTGCGGTCGAAAAAGATTCACCCACGCACCAAATGCACCATGTACAAAACGCTAATAAGACCGGTGATCCTCTCCGGGCACGAGACATGGACCATGCTCGAGGAGGACCTACAAGCACTCGGAGTTTTCGAGCTAAGAACGATCTTCGGCGGTGTACAGCAGAACAGAACGGTATGTGGCGGAGAAGGATGAACTACGAACTCGCTGCACTTTACGGCGAACCCAGCATCCAGAAGGTGGCCAAAGCCGGAAGACAAATCTTTTCAGCCATTTTTGCATCTAGTCATGTTTAAAACGATTTCAGTCCACTAGAGCGCTCTTCAAATGTGCGATTCCTTGTCATTGAAATGAATTGTCACTAGCTCGGAATAGCTGGGAACAAAACACTAAAAACCCGGAAAAAAGTCCGCCAGAGTGAAAAAATGTCGGATGTCGGATCAAAGTCGGGTCAAATTTTATCAAATGTTGGACCACTGTTGGACCCACATCGGGTAACTATCGTGTCTATGTTGGGTTTGGTGGCCAAAATAAAAATAGGTGAATGCAGTAACAAATTTTGAAAACGACGTATAATCAATGGTGTAGCATTCATTATACGTCGTTTTCAAAATTTGTTGCTGAATGATAGGTTGATGTCGGGTTATACGTCATCAATTACGAACAAAGCTTCAACCGTTCAACAATTGGCGAGAACCGTCCAACATTAGGATGAGCTAGCTTAAGGAAGCGTTCAACATTTGGGTTACAGACTTCCCATACAAATGTTCTATTTTCTCTTAGAAAATGGAATTTAAGGGAATACAAATTCAATGGGCAGTATAAGGGATAAGTAGATCTAGACGTTCACTGGATATTTTTCAACTAAAGTGGAATTATGCACGGAAAAACAAACGAAAACCAAAATGCCAGTACTAACCGTTCAACAATTGGCGAATTACCCTAGCGAGAATCGGTCAACATTAGGTAGCTCATCATTAAGAAAGTGTCCAATATTTGGGTATACCCGTCTTCCGTTATAAATGTTTGGATTGCCCTTAGAAAATAGAATTTAGGAAAATTCAAATTGAATGGTAAGTGTCAGAAATCTTTGAATATTTTCCTACTACATACCGTGTTTCAGTACACGAATGAAAACAAAAATTCGAGTCCTAACTGTTCAACAATTTTCGAATTACCGTGGAGGGCCCATATTCTGCGCACCTAAAACTTTTTCAATTTCAATCTGCTGTAATAAATTCCAAATCGAACCGATTTGGCTGAATTTTTGACCTCACATAGTTATTAGCTTTGTAAATAAGGGGAAAATATTGTTCTTATACAAAACACTCAATTAATATGTAAAATCATGAAAACTCTAAAGTGTGTCTTTGTCCCTAATTCTGCGCGCCCTTTTTTGGAATGTTCCTTATTCTGCGCACATGGGAAAAAAATTCTAAAAAGATAACATATTGTAATGAGAACATAATTCATAGATGAAATGTAATTGAATACATAATTTTCAACTTTAATACGACATTACGACCATATTGGAACTTTGCATGTCCCTAGCATTGATACAACCTACTTTGATTACTAAGGAAAGGGAACTTCAATCATGATACACAAAAGGATTTTGTGGCATTATCAAATACGACAATGTAAAGCTTTTTAGTTATCCGCATATGTACATATGTATTATTATTAGTAAAATTTACTTTCATTTCTAAAGGCAATATAAACTTTTTCACCATGACAAGGTGGTACAATCTTTGTTTGCAAACTGAGACTTCTTTCTTGTTCAACTCCAGGGTTTCCTCTGTTTAAGAAAATTCCATGTAAACTCACATCATATGTCGCATTTGACGATGCTTGCATGAATACATAAAATTTCCCTCGAGATTGATAGCAAGTGGTTATTCCAGTCGAACTATCAGATCAAAAATTCAAGAATCGTAAATTAGCCTTTAAAGTTTATAAACTAACTTGTTGAAACGTAATCATACATTCACCGGATTGTTAAAAACAAGGAATATCCTAGTTATAACTATGGTGGCATTTATATGATGTTTGTTTATTAATTATATGTTCCAAACTTAGAGTTAAAATGTCTGCGCAGAATTAGGACCACCATTTGATACCGGTTCCTAATTCTGCGCACTTAAGAAGAACAAGAAGATTAGGAAAGAAGAAGAAAACTCAATTGTTTTTCGTTGATTCTGATTCCTCGAAGACAGCATTAGGCAATTTATTAGCAACTTCGCATACGGACACAGATTTCAGGCAATTTCCAGTACTTGCAACAGCATTTTATTTTTTTTACAAAATAATGGTCGTTAGTTTGAAAAATTTTTCTTCACAAACTTTTTCAAAACTATTGAAACAATATTCATCTGAAGCTAATTTTGAACTAGCGTTCATGATATTGTGGTATATTCAAGTAAGTGCGCCGAATTAGGGATTACGCAGAATTAGTGCCGATCACGGTACGCAACAACATCAGATCGATTCTTCATCCAACAAAAATACAATGAATAAGTATCTTCTCCTTCTTTATGGCTCGACGTTTGCATTGGAACTTGGCCAGCCTGTCTTAAACTTAGTGTTCTTAGAGCACTTCCACAGTTATTAATTGAAGGACTTTCTTTGCCTGCCTTTGCATGAATTTATACTATGCCAAGGGAGTCGATTTTTTTTCCCCGACCGGAACGGGAATCGAATCCGCCGTCTCCGGATTGGCGATCCATAGCCTTAACAACTAGGCTAACTTGAGACCCCAATATGTATCATTTGCTTCGTATATTTTTTTTAAACCTACTTTGATTTGCAAATTTAATTTTACCGATTTTAAAATGCGCAGATGTTTTGAAAACATCTCAGTTTTTATTTTTTTTATCTGTTGAAAGTTATGTACGTTCATTTTGCTGTTTTGCGTAGGATGTGAACTGTTGCTGGACCTATGAAGATCAATAGTGGAATTCAAACATAATTATTTTTTCGACATCTTAAAATGATACAATGTTTCATACAATTTGATTTGTGAAAAACAATCCATAAAACACCAAATCTAGTAAAATTGTACCCACAACACATGGTCACTTGGTTTGCGTGTCTACACCTCAATTAGTCAAAACACACAAACTAGAAGTTTAGCAACATCGCGCAAATTAGCAAATCCACTTTAGTGACTATGTTTGCGCTTTTCGCGCCCGATTTGCTCCAGTTCATGTTGGCTATCGAATGGAGGTTTCTTTAAATCCATAACCATCAGGCTTCTCGAACGAATTTGTCTGACTATCCAATCCATCCGTCGTAGTTGTTGTCGCTGTTGTATTGTTCGAATTGTGCAAGATTCGCTTTTACAGTTCGAGACCATACAGAGGATTGAAAAAAAACAACAGCACAATTAAAAATGACGAAAACCCATTAGTGGACGTGAAGGAGAATGTAAACGCGATTGGCTCGGTTTTGTGCTGTCACTATGTTCAGCGCGGGATGGGACCTTCTTCAGGTCAAATCAGTCCGTCTCAAGTTTATTACATTCGCATTTCCTTCGAATCCCCTCTGATGATTGAGTTTCCATTGTTCAGGAAATATTCTTACTCCCAACCCGGCGCAACAAGGAAAACATCTCAACGCCCACTCGCGTCGCGTCGGCCTGCCCAAGATGTGCGAACGGTTTTCCTCATCAGCTGCTTGTGTCCAATTTCCATCGTCACTAGCGCAGCGGACGCGTTCAACCGTGCTGGTCGTTTTCGGTTTTCCTCTTTCACATTGGAGAGGTGGAGGAATCCCCGACCGACCGAGACTGAGACAGACCGGCGCAAGGTCATGATCAAACACTGGATAAAGACGAAACCGCGTGTTGCACAAAGAGAAATTAACGGCTCAATGTCTGAACAGCAGCGCGTGACACGAAACGTGCCAACTGCCACAGATGGCGCCCGGACGTGTGGAGTGTCTCTCGGCGCGGGTTGACAAACTTCGATGTAGAACAAAGAAGTATGGGTTCAGGAGATTCCTTGTAGGAGCAATAATCATGTCTCATGTTCTAGTCATCATAACTGAATTAAGTACCTACGTAACAAACTGATAAGCAGGTTTGCAGCGTTGCTGATTGACGGTGCGATCCGGGGCCTTTACCCCCATTTATAATCGTCAATCTTTTAAACGTAAAAACAAAGCGTTCGCATTCTCATATCCCCACGTAGGTGTAAACACGTTGGAACAGTTTTCCCTCGGATAGTGCTGAATATTTGTAAGAACTGAAAGTTCTTGCAATTATTACTTCCACAAAAACACGGCTGATTCAACCATGATGACTCTCGAGAACCATTTTAGTCGGGTTGCTATCCAACATCCTGATCAAGAAACCCGCCCACCTTAGCCTCCCGATTTTCGCACTGTGGCTGATTTTTGGTTCTTTCTGCTGCTGATGCAGTTCGTAGTTCATTCACCTTCTCCAAGTCCCATCTTCCATCTGCACTCCGCCGTAGATGGTACGCAGCAGCTTCCGTTCGAAAACTCCAAGGGCGCGTTGATCCTCTGCACGAAGAGTCCATGCTTCGTGCCCATAGTTGACTACCAGTCTGATTAGCGTTTTGTGGTCGGTTAACTTCATGTGACGGCGAACTTTGTTGGATCGTAGAGTTCTGCGGAGTCCGGAAGCTCGATTTCCTGCCACAATGCGTCTTTGAACTTCTCTGCTGGTGTCATTGTCGGCGGTCACCAGTGAGCCTAAGTACACGAATTCTTCAACCGCCTCAATTTCCTCACCGTTGATAGAAATTCGGGGTGGCGGGCGCGGAGATTCCTCCCTGGAGCCCTTTCATACATTAATTACTAGTACGATCCGCCTGGCTTCTCTCTTTAGTCGGATGTACGTTTCCGCCATCGTCTCAAATCAAGCAGCTGAACGGACACCGTGAAATTCTTTCGTTTTTTTTTCTTTATTATAGTGTGTTTTAACTTACGCTAGGTCAACAGTTTATGCGGGAATCCGTATTCGTGCATACTCTGCCATAGCTGGTCTCGACCATTGGTATCATACGCCGACATTGATGAACATGTGATGTGTGGGCACGTTGTATTCGCGGCATTTCTTCAACACTTGGCGGATGGCGAACATCTGGTCCGTTGTAACGCGCTCGCCCATGAATCCAGCCTGATATTGCCCCACGAACTCTCTTCCAATCGATAATAGACGGCGTCATATAACTTGAGAGAGTATCTTGTAGGCAGCGCTCAGTAGTGTGATCGCGTGATAGTTCCCGTAATCCAACTTGTCGCCCTTTTTTAGATGGGACGATACCTTCCATCCATTCCTCCGGTAATACTTCCTCCTCCCAAATCTTGGTAATGACCCAGTGTAGTGCTCTCACCAGTGCTTCTCCACCGTATTTTAGAAGCTCGCTTGGTAGTTGATCTACTCCAGCGGCTTTGTTGTTTTTCAACCGGTCAACCTCCTCTTCAATCTCTTGGAGGTCAGGGGCCGGAAGTCTTTCGTCCTGTGCACATGCTCCTAGATCTGTTACCACACCACCTTCGATACTTGCCACGTCGCCATTGAGGTGCTCATCGTAATGCTGCCGCCACCTCTCGACCACCTCACGCTCGCTCGTGAGAATATTCCCGTGATTATCTCGGCATATGTCGGCTTGTGGCACAAAGCCTCTGCGCGAGCGGTTCAGCTTCTCGTAGAACTTTCGTGTGTCCTTAGCGCGGTACAGCATTTCCTCGTTCTTCCTCGTTCTTCCTGCTGGCACTTCTTCATCCGGAAGACTAAGTTCTGACTGTTCCGCGCCTGTCTATAACGTGCCTCATTCGCTCTCGTACGGTGTTGCAGCATTCTCGCCCATGCTTCATTCTTCTCGTTTTTCAACTGTTCGTTCACATTCGCCGTCGTACCAGTCGTTTCTGTGATTCGGAGTCACGAAGCCTAATGCTGTAGCCGAGGTACTACCTATGGCGGATCGGATGTCCCTCCAGCCATCTTCAAGTGTAGCTGCGCCAAGCTGCTTTTGCGTTAGTAGGGCCACTGCTAACTGCTGCGCGTAGTCTTGAGCCACTTCTACGTTACGCAGCTGCTCGATGTTGAGTCGCGGCGTGCGACTTCGACGCGTGGTGATAACTGTCGAAAGTTTTGAGCGCATGCATACAGCGACTAAGTAGTGATCATAATACCGCACTGCGGTACGTGCGGACATTGGTTATATCCGAGAAGAATTCTTAATTTACCGTCGGTTAGAACGTGGTCGATTTGGTTTTCTGTTTGATGGTCGGGTGATCTACAGGTGGCTTTGTGGATATCTTTGTGGGGGAAGAAGGTGCATTGGACTACCATACCACGGGTGGCTGCAAAGTTTACGCATCGCTGGGCGTTATCATTCGATACGGCGTGCAGGCTGTTTCGCCCGATTACCGGTCGATACATTTCCTCCCTTCCTACCTGCGCGTTCATGTCGCCGACAACGATTTTCACGTCACCATCGTATGTTTGCTCTAGCTGCGCGTAGAACGCTTCTTTCTCGTCATCAGGTCTCCCTTCGTGTGGGCAGTGGACATTGATGATGTAGTTGAAGAAACGGCCCTTAACTCTCAACATGCACATCCTTGCGTTGATCGGCTGCCACCCGATCACACGTTGTCGCATCTTGCCCAAAACTATAAATCCAGTTCCCAGTTCATTGGTGGTGCCACAGCTTTGGTAGAAGGTAGCCGCTCGATGCCCGCTTTTCCACACTTTCGTCCAGTCCAACAAAGTTCCTGCAACGCCACGATGTCGAAGTTGCGGGCGGGGATGTAGTTCGTCGTAGATTATCCGGTCACATCCTGCGAAACCTAATGACTTGCAATTCCATTTTCCAAGTTTCCAATCGTAGTCCTTATTTCGTCGCGTGGGTCTTTGCCGATTGTATCGAGTCGTATTTTCTCCTATAACAGCGTTTCTCAAACTATGGGTCGCGACCCACTGGTGGGTCGCGGGCTGATTTTTGGTGGGTCGCGTAGTCTTAAATAACTTATGTCGAGTGTTATTGCTAGCCATTTTCTAATTTTAATATACTCCCTTGGAGAATCCATTTCTAGAATAGTTATTTCTGTCTTCTAATATCTCCTAATTCCAAATTCGGTTTCTCTTAAATTCTATTCCCAATTTTGTTTTATAAGTCTTGTTTAGAATATATCGAATATTGAAACTACTGTCTGCGTTCTGAAATCGATTCTAAAACTATGAGTTTTTGATCGGAAGTTTTAGACCGTTCGCAATGCTGTTTTATTTTGTATGGCGAGTTTTAAAATTTTTAAAACTCGCCATACAAAATAAAACAGCATTGCGAACGGCCTTAGGATTAGCATAAAGTTTTAGATTTCACTTGTGTTCAGGGAAAACAATGAGTTCAAGTTATTGCTTGCAGGTAGCATTTTTTGTTAGACTTACATGCCAGTTTAAGCAGTAAAATTATCAAAAAAATAGAAAATCAGCAAAAAAAATACCAAACTTCGACAAGAAACCATACCTTTACCGAACTAGCTGAATTTCTGTGAAATTCAGATGAATTTCAATAATATGAATTTGAACGGAACAACTGAAAAGTGATTCCAATAAAAATAGAAATTAAATAAGTTTGTTTGAAGGATTTCATTTAAAATTTCAGGAGAACTCATCTGATCATCCAGCAGTACTATAATTCTAAAAAACTGCTTGATGTTCACCCACTCGCTGTGAATATATATAGGATTTTCTTTCGATATTTCATTTTAAAGTAGATTTGAAAGTTCTGCAGAAGCATCAAATTACCATTGTATCACTGGAGCCAGACTGGATAAATATATAAGAAACTTGGAATCTTATCTCAAATTTTGAGGACTAAGAATAAAATGATGCTGAAACTTAGGCACTTTCTTAGACTTTTCCAAAAAAAACTAAAAGAGCATTATGAAGTAACAAAAAAACTTTAAATATGTGTGCCATCAGTAATCTCACACTCCCATATTCATCCCATTCGAAAACAAGGGATTACGGCACCGATTAATTCCATTCTCTTTGTTTTCATTGGTGCTCACTTCTAACAAAAAATACATAAATAAGAAACAAAACAAACAGTGCTTCAATCTTTTGTTTTTCGTAGGATGAAAATGGAAGTTACATGCTAAATAAGGGAACCAATACCCTATTTATTCAAAAAGGCAGTCCAAAATTGCAAAAAAAGCGTATTTTATAAAAAATCGTGCTGGTGGGTCGCCAAATTCTTTAAAAATCAAAAATGGGTCGCAAGCTGAAAAAGTTTGAGAACCCCTGTCCTATGATATTCGCAATGGGGATTTTTACGGGTGGCTTATTGGGCCTACGCCAACACTCCTGTCTCGCTGGAGTCCCAACCAACACTGGGACGACCACGCTGATGGTGCTACCACCTTGGATCTAGCTGGGCGTGGTGCAGCGTTTCTTATTCAGCCGCTGGATGCCAGAACAGACGCTGTTTGAGCCGCCCCTCCTTGGTGAACAGACGCTCGGATCGAACCTCCTCAATCTAGCTGAAGTCAGAAGGACAACAGTGTCCAGGCTGCACTACCTTTATCTTTATCTTTATTTGGAGCAGGGAAAAGCACCTACCAGTCATCGTTTGACCCGTGGAAGCATGATGTAGGAACTTGTGAAGACAGGAGCTATGTTAGACGCTCTCCTTATCGACTCACCTTTTTGCAGCCCCCTCTTGCAATAGGAGACGTTCGGTGTAGTACTAGAATTGAAGTAATGAGCTGAATTTTTGTATGGTGAGAAGATCGATTCTCCGTTTCTGCAATGAAATAGTTCAAAAAGCATGGGTATTATGATTCCTTGCCTAATTTGATGCTGTTTGAGCAAAACTTCGGATAACTATGTTGTTTATGTTGCAAGAAATGGAGAAAACAACAACAATGTTGCCCAAAGTTTTGCTCAAACAGCATCAAATTAGGCAAGGAAACATAATACCCACGCTTTTTGCACCATTTCATTGCAGAAACGGAGAATTGACCTTCTCACCATACTAAAATTCAGCTCATTACTACAAATCTAGTACTTCACCGATCTGTTCTATTCCCTTTTCCATGAATTCGTTCGGAGATTCCTCTGTAATTCCTTCGATGATAGTTGCGACTGGATCTTGATAATGACTTTTCATTACGGCTATCTTAGTCATAAAATTTATTAGACGTTACTGATTTATTTTACCCAACGTTTTGGTCAATAAATGTGGCCTTTTTCAAGGGATTCGGGGATTCCTCTTGGGCTTAGTTCTGATATTCCTCCTGGAATACCCTCGGGGATACCTGATAGAATTTTTTCGGGGACTCCTCCGGGAATTTTTTTGGGGATTCTTCCAGGCAGTGGCGTAGCTAGGAAGTTGGGGGCCCGGTGCGAAACCAAATTTGTGGGCCCCCATGAAAATTACAGATGTACATATTATACAATGATAAGTCTATCCTTCTAACTCTCAAATGATCACGCCGTATTTTGTATTTTGTACAAAACGTTGAAAAAATTTCGACTTTTGAGCTCAGCATTAGCGTGATGCTGGCGGTGGTGGCCAACTGACTGACGGAAGGTAAACAATTATTTTCTTTTTCTTTTATGAATGTCTTCGGGGATTTCTGCAAGGATACATCCTGGAGTTCCATCAATGAGCGTAAGATTATTTTCTAAGAATAATGTCGAATTTATTCAGAAATTTCATCAAGTAATCCCTAAGGAAGTCCTTCAAAGATTGCTTTACCGTTTTCTTAAAAAAAAAAAAACCTTTCAAAATCATAATGTGTCTTCAAGAATCTTTCAAGTGGTTAACGCAAGTGTGTCATTCAGTATTTCGCTAAACACTCCATCAGATATTCTTACAGTGTTGTCTCCGAGCTTGTTTTCAAAAATACTTTAGAGTACTTTGAAAGATTCATGCAAAGGCTTTATCAAGAATTTCTCGAAACATTTGTTCAGGAAATCCATCAGGGGTTGAATAATATCTCTAAGGATTCATCTATAAGATCAAAGAAATCTTAAGAAATTTTAGAAAACCACTACAAAAGTTTTCCAATGATTTTCATGGAACCAGATATTTTTCCAATAAATTACATCGGAATTCCGTCAGAGGAAGAGAAGTCCTTCTAGAATTTCTTCAAACATTCTTCCATGGTTTCTTTCAGGAGATCATCCAAATATCCCTTAAATGATTTTCCACGGAAGTCAAGCATTTCTTCATAGATATATCCAAGAATTCATCTTGGCATTTCCTCAAGCATTCATTACTCATCCTGGCGTTCCTTTGAAGATTTCTTAAGAATTTCTTCCAAGGATTCCTTTAGAAATTCCTCCACGGATTCCTCAAATAATAACTGCAACGCTTTTTTTTTAAATATCTGCAAGGATTCTTCAAATACATTCACAAGACGCGACGCGAGACAAGACAAACATAAAAATCAGTGTTCATTCTTCAAAGAGTTTCTCTAAAGTTTTATTAAGAGTTTCATCCTAGATATCCTCCAAGAAATTTCCAAAGAATCCATTGAATAATAATTAAAAAAAATCCTCCAAGGATCCCTACAGAAGTTCCTCTAAGAAAATTCTTAGAGGAACTTTGGTAGAAATTCCTTTCAAAAATACTTCTGGAATTCTTCCAACGAATTCTTTAATATTCATCTACTCTAGGAGTTTCCCAAGGATTTCTTCAGGAATTTTCACTAGAATTCCTCTAGGAGATCTTCTAAAAATATCTATCTTTTGATAAGACTCCTTAAAATTCTTTCGCAAAATCTTTTAAAAATCATTCTAAGTTTCCATCAAGCATCTCAGTCAGGAATTTCTTCAGGATTTATGATTGATTCCTCAAGTAATTCCTCCGAAAATTCGAGTAAAACAATCTCTAAGGATTCCTAGTAGGGTCAACGTTCCTTAGTAATCATACAATCCCCAATTCATAATATTCGAAAACAAAGCGATTACCGCACCGATTGATTACGTAATTTTTGTAATCATTCGTACCTACAGGGGATGGCCAAAATGTTTGGGATAGGCAACTTTTTTTCTCTCACAAAAAAGTTCAACATGCTATAACTGTTCATAGAGTGCATCAAAAAATCTCAAATTTTGTCAACCCATTATATATACATCATTGGTACAAAATTGGGCTCGATTGATCAATCTTTCGCAAAGTAAGAACCGTTCGGGTAAAACACTATTTTTTAGACAACTGTTTTTTGAGTTGTCATATCTCGGAAACCAGTGAACCGAATTGAATGAAATTTTAAACGTACACTAACAATATACAAATGCTTCACATACTACTAAAACTTAGATGCTTATTGGACGTTGAAAAAAGTTATCATGGATTGACACTTTTGGGATTTTTCTCGAAAAAAATGTAATTTTTTATGTCAATGTCAATAAATTTTAGTGTTGATGTACGAAGATTTTCCACTTCCACAAGTTATCTTCAATCAGATATATTAGAGCCAATTTAGATTAAAAGAAGAACACATTTAGTAATTTTTGTGTGGTATTGTAAATTTGACTTTGCACTCAAAGAAAAGTTGTTGAATTTTTTTGTGCGAGAAAAAAAGTTGCCTATCCCAAACATTTTTGCCACCCCCTGTACTTCTAACAAAAATCAAAAGAGCGCTTCATTCCTTTGTTTTCAGAAGAATGAAAATAGTAAAGGAACAAGTTCCTGATTTGATAAGATAAAATCGAATAATTCCTTCAGAAGTTTCTCCAAGGATTACTGTATTGCCACTTCCTTGAAGAATTCTTTAAGAATGCCTTGAAGCATCTTTTAAGTGATTAATGGAAGTTAAAGATTTCATTTAGGATTTCCATCGAGAATTCTTCAGGAATCGCTTCAAGAATACCTACGGGATTTTTCCAAGGATTTCATAAATATTTCTTAAAAAAAAACCTTTCGGAATTTCATCAAAAATATTGTTAGGAACCTCTGCCAAGGTTCCATCAATCAAATAAAACATTCCTTGCTTAATTCATTCAATAATTTCTCCAAGAGCTCTACAGAGGATTACTTTTGGGCTTTTTCCGGGGATCGCTTTAGGAATTCTACCAAGGTTTCATTCAAAGATCTAAAGCAATTCTTTCAAAAAGGCCTTTACAAATTCCTCCCAAACTTCCTTCAGGAGTTTTTCAAAAGGTTTCTTTAATAGTTCATCCAATAAATTTTCTTATCATTTCTCCTAGGATACAACAGATTCAAATTAAAAAAAAATTAAGAAATCTTTTAATTGTCACAGAAATTTCCCAAAGAAATTGTACTGGTATTCCTTCAAACATTTTTCTTAGATAATTCTTTTGAGATTTTCTTCAGCTTTCAGCTCTTGATAATAAAGTTATACAAAAAAAATCTTCAGCCGTTCCATTATAAATTCTTGTTTTTTTTTAATTCGCAAGAGTGTATCTCATAGAACCTCAAATTTTCTGAGAATTACCGGATACATTTTCTTTCGTGGGTTTCGTGGCCGTGCGGCAAGAGGCGTCAGTCATCTAGACGTTTCGTAAGCCTCACGAATGTGGGTTCGATTTCCACTCCAGTCGGGGAAAACTTTTCGTCGAACGGAAAATTCTCCACTGGGCCACTGCGTGTTATGTGTGTTGTCCATTGTCTTATGTAAGTGCTTGTTCAGTCTGTACAACCTCTGGTTGAAGACGGTGTAGTGTCTTTTTTAAATTTACCGCTTCAATTTACAAACGAATTGACTGAAGAATTTTCAGATTACCTGCCGATTGAATTTTGAAAGGAACTATTGAAATAATTACAAAAATAATTGTCAGGTATATTAGCAAAGGGACTGCCAGTGAAACTTCCAAAGAAATTGCTGAAGGGAATCCCGCAGGGGTTGGCTGATAAATTTCTGAAGCTATTGCCTACAGTATTTCGAAAAGTTATGCCCTAGATATTTTCTAAAATAAAAGACACATTCCAGCGTAACGGGACACCGCGAGGAACTAACTTTCGCGAACAAATGACGTCTGCAATCAATTATAATGGTCATGATCATATGGTTTAACAGGTTTTATAACAAGCTTATTAGATGTACTTGCTAATGCAATACTTGTTCTATGGGGTTTTGGTTCCAATTTACTTTATATAACATGTTACATTTCGTAACGGGACACCATCGCAGAAATCTTCTTTTTAAAATTTTCAATCTGAAATGCGTATATTAGCTCTGTTACGAAGTTTTGAATAATAGAGTCTTCTAGACATTTCTTCTTTGGATTGATGTGAACAAGATTGCCGAAGTGAGTTTTACTGAGAAATGTACAGTTTTGGAAATATTCTTGATTTAGTTTTGGGAGCGCAGCGTTACGCTCACGTGAAAACAGTGTTTTGCAAATGGTGTCCCGTTACGGCTAAAGTCATCTAGTTGTAGATTGAATGCTTTGCTAGATAGAATGTTGGTGTCTTCGGCAATATTTTTCAGACAGATAGTAGCTGTCCGGCAGGACACCAATAGTTCTTCAAACCCACTCTGACCCTATGGTGGCCATCGGAATGGGCCCTGGGGAACCTGTTTCGAGTTTTATTTAACCTTCACGTATCCGACCCTCTACAACTCATTTTCGAAATGCTGGCATTTCGCCAAATTTCATCCGTTTTTTTTTTTTGAAGTTACCCTCAATTGATCATAAATTGGAGCTAGTTTATTATACTCAAGTGGCCATGCAATATCCGGAACCATTCCGGAGATATTCCGGATTGTGCTGGGATCAGGGGGTTGTCAAAATGGCTAAAAGTGATTATTTTGTATGTTGTTGTGTTTTAACCATCGATTTTCAACGAAATTTTTGTTGCGAATAGTGAAACACAACTGCTATAACCAGATTTGAGTCAGTTGGCCCATCCGGATTCCCGTGACAGGTTCCGCGGGACCTCATTGGGGACACTTCTGGCTTTCAACCTAAGCATGCCGTGCGACATATCAATCTTCATGATTTCGAATGACTGAGTCAGAAACGATAGACCACAGACAAACAGACGTAACACTGGCGAAATTTCTATCAATCATCCTTTTAACGATCATTTTATATCTTCATAGTTGTCGCTTTCACAACCAAAGGCGGGCACATCGTTTTTATTTGCGTTTGACGTTTGACACGTTTAGCGCCTTCTGTTGACGATATTGCACAACGCAGTGTTTCGTGAAACATTTCCACCAGGTGATGGTAGTGTGAACTGGATTTTCACGAAAATTGTTCTAGGTGTTACATCTGTTTGTCTGTGGATAGACTGAAGTATGTATCAACTGAATGGCCACCTCGGAACATTTAGCACAGGTTCCACGGGGGTGTCATCAGGAACATTTCTGGTTTGTAACCAAAACATGCCGAGCAACGTATCAATCTTCATTTCGAAAGAATGGGATAGAAACAATTGACTTAAGTATGTATCAACTGATATGGCCGCTTCGTAACATCTGGAGCAGGTTCCGCGGAGGCCTCTCAAACACAACACACACGAAATAATCACATTTAGCCATTTGGGAAAACAGATCCCTTCCCCACCCCCTGACCACAGTACAATCCGGAATATCTCCGGAATGGTTTCGGATACTACATGGCCATTTGAGTGTAATAAATAAGCACCAATTTATGATCGATCGAGGGCGACTTAAAAAAAAATCGAGTGAAAATTGACGAAATGCCAGCATTTTGAAAATGAGTTATCGGGGGTCGGGTACGTGAAGTTTAATTGTATCTCCAAAACTATGGTTGTGCGACGTATCTAACTTATCGTTTTTTCCACATTCTACATTATAATGATCCGAAGAAGTTTCAATGATATCACAGACAAACAGACGTAACTCTTAGAGGAAATTCATCAAAAACTTTTGCCCGGTGTCATTTTCATGAGCACACTGCCACCTGTTGGTTGAACCGCGCGCGACACTGTCGGCCATGATGGATTTCGATTTGACGTTTTGCTGACACGCACACTACTACATAAATTGCCTGTAAATTTCGTTTGCATCATTCAGCAACGTGTACACTGGCAAACGTCAAAGCGATCGAACAATAGCGCATCTGGTGGAACGATCGCGCAAATCAAATGAAATTTGAATTGACCGTTAAATGCATGAGCCAAGCCGTTTTGAAGAGTGTTACGTCTGTTTGTCTGTGATGATATCTATAGTATATTCTTCCAACACAGTCTTTTCAAGCATATGTCGCATGTTGCTTTAATCCTTTATTGGAAGGCTCATGCGTCTTGAGAATAAAGGAGCCAATTTTTTCGTTGAAATAAATTTTACATTTTAAAGGGGATTTTTCGTTTATGCTTTGTTAGTTTTGGGGAACCGTTGAACTTGCCGTTTGGTCGAGGTTAGAGAGAACAAAGTTTTTTTTTGAGAGGATGGGAGTATGGGGGCTTTCCGTTGATATTTAGCTAACAACAACCAGTAACGATACAAACAAACGGATTTCGAGAAGAAAAAAAAGTTGTCAACCAAAACGACAAGAGGGACGTCGCTAGACTTTCAATCAACGGTTACTGATTTATGTTATCACAAAAAGTAATGCTACGCCATTTTCGTGATGCATTTTACACTTTTTTTCAATAAGAACATAAGCTTTAAAATATGTTTGTCGTCATAAAAGTAAATTATGTATACGGTGATGAATGGGGTAAAAAAGGAATGCCAACCATCACTTCGGGATCTTCAAGTTTTGAACGCTGTGTGATTCTATAAACCTTTTTATACATCATGGTGGTAATTCATAAGACATGTTAAAAAGGTTATAGCTTTTTAAAGAGTGCTGTCATCACAAAACTTAATAAAACATCACTTTTTATACTGATCCACCAGAATAACTGCCCATTGTTTACGTAGTTTCCGTGGAGAGCTGAGAAGTGGGCTTTGTTCCAGTAGGGGCGTTACACCAAGAAGGATAATGAAAATATATACACCCTATAATATCATTTCATCATGGTTACAGATTTTTGGTTAAATATTTGATCAAACCAAACTTATTCATCCACTTATGAATGTCTTTAAAATTTTCGTAACGGGACACCAAATCTACGCACCCACTGTAACGCCTAAGATAACGCGTCGATCAAGGTAACCCATATGTTGGATGAAAAGTCTCCACGAGTACTAAGAGAATCCGGAAAATCATTTTTCTAAAGTAAGTAATAAATTCGCTTTTACAACAAATATACTATTTTCGTAACGGGACACCATTAAATTGCGACTATTGCAAAAAGTGCTTAAAACATATCAAAACCCATTTTTATGAAAAGTGTCCTTTGGGTGTATAAAATATACGTTATTAAACTACATTTTAAAAAAATAGTTATAATGTTTTCGAGCTTTGTCGTGCCAGCAGGTATATTTGAAAATTATCAATGAAAAATTTCATTTTTCTTACATAAAATTCTATTACTTCACCTAGCTATTTAAATACGTAATCAGTCAAATTTAAAGTAAAACAAATGGTTTTCCTTAGATTGAATCTACCCTTTTTCATATGCTGGAAAGCTTGGGGCGAAACATTCACTTTGATATTTCACACCCTTGGCGTAGAGGTGCGTGGAATGTGTCAAAAACCTTCATCAATTTCGAATATTATTTCCCTGAAATTTCCGAATGAGTTACCGAACCAAATTTCAAAGAAATTGCCGAAAAAGTTTTCAAAAAAAATGTGCAAGAAAATCCCAAAAATAATCTCATAGGAATTAAAAAAAATGCTAAAAGGATTTCTAAACGTTTTGCCAAAAAAAACTCCGCCAAATATGTAATATGAATAATGTTCACAGGACAGCTCACAGGAAATTGTCGTAGGAATTTTCAATGAAACTTATAACCGAGTTCCTTGAAAAACCAGAGAACTTTTCAAACGAATTTTCAAAAAAAAAACACCAACGAGAAGTTGTTAATGGATTTTCTAAATGAATTTCCGTAGAAAAAAAAAATCTGAAAAAGTTCGCAAAGCCATTTCTGAAGCATTCCCAATAACTGATTAAAGAAATTTCAAAAGGAATTGCCTAGCAATTTCTCAAAAGAGTTGTCGTAGGAATTTTCAATGAAACTTATAACCGAGTTCCTTGAAAAAATCTTGAATATTTTTACCAAAGGAATTGAGAACACATGATAAATTTTTCAAAAGAGTTACCAAAGAATTTATTAAAAAAAAAAGAAAAATGATTTCAGATAAAAAAAATACTAGGAATACACAAACCAATTTCCGAAGGAAATTTTCAGAACAACTGCTGCACGGATTTCCAAAGCAATTACTGAAAAAGATCAAAAAAAAAAAAAAATTTCTGATGGAAAATTGTAAGAATTCTTTCAAGAAATTCCTCCAAGAAATTTCATTGGAATTCTTTCAATGAATTCTTTAGGTATTCTTCCAAGGTTTCCATCTACTGATACCATTAAAGATTTACTTAGCGATAACACCAATTCCATCCGGATTTCCTTCACGAAGCTTTTAAGATTTTTTTTAACGATTCCATCAAGCATTTGTTCCAAACGAAGAACTCCAAGAGTTATCTATTACGGTTCATCTAGGAATTATTTCAAAGACTTCTTAATAAATTCCTCCAACATTTTATTTTAGAAATTCCTTCAAGATTTGTTTTTAGAAATTTCTGCAAGGGTTCTTTTTGCAGTGCCTCAAGCGGTTTTCTTAAAGTCAAGCCCTTTCAAGTACTTATTACGAAGCATTGTTCAAGAATTTCAAAGATTTCTTCAGAAATTTTTCCAATAATTACTGTATGAAAATTCGTCTCCCACAATTCGTTCATGAATCCTTTAAGAAAATCCAAAAAATATTTAATCTTTTTTTTCCAGACTTTTTTAAAGCTATGTTACAAAGATTCCTTCAGGGATTTCTCAAATTTTTCCTTCAGATAATCCTACAAGGGTACATTCATCTCCAAAGGATTTCTGCACAAATTCCCTTAGGGGGTCTTAAAGGAATTCCCCCAAGGCTTCCAGCAGAAATTTTTCCACTGAAATCTGTGGGAATTCTTCCGAAAATTGTTTTTTGAATTGCATCAACGAATTTGAGAGGAACTCTTTGGGATTCTTGCCATTCTGTGGCTCACCGGCTTTACAATGTACCGTTGGATAGCGTAGAATTCAAGGAAGAACAAAATTGAATTTACGCTGAAGCCGAGGGTAATGGATACAACAGAACTTTCGTAGACAAAATTCTACAAAAACACAAACGCAAAAAACACCGTCAGACCATAACAACGCTGGAGCCAATAGCAGGACAAACAAAAAGGATTAGCCTGCCGTTCTACCCTAAAGTAACCAACCCAATAAAAGCTAAGCTTCAAAGACATGGATTGCAAGTAGTGCACAAAAGCGCCAACACGTTACGTGAACTACTATGCAATCTGAAGGATAAGGTTCCCCAGGATGAGCAGTCAAGAATTTATGAAATTCCGTGCAAGGACTGTCCAGCTGTCTACATAGGTCAGACACGCCGGAAATTCAAAACCAGAATCAGGGAACACAAGAATTCCGTTGACACAAACAAGCAAATCGAATCCAGCGTGGCAGTTCATACAGCGAGCGGTAATCACAACATCAACTGGGAAGAAGCGAAACTGCTCAAATGTGTCAACAAATCTTATCATTTCAATGCATGGGAGTCCATGTTCATCACAGGGTCGAAAAAGCAATTGATGAATGAGGATGACCCTCCCATCGCATCGTGTCTCTTCGACCTAGCAGACTTGACGATAGAGTAACTTCTCTTCTTTTGGACGTATACAAACAACGTACGAACACAACGCAATCAGTCGGACATTGTCCTGAAGATGGGCTAGGTCTCGCCCGAAACCGGTCGACAAAAGGTAATTTTTTTTAATCTTTTCTTGACGATTGTAAGAACGATAAGTGTTGTCTTGTGTCGCGTCGCGTATTGTGTGAATTTCTCCGAAATTCCTGCAAAAATCTCACAGGGATCTACTCAAGAGCCATACCTGATCAAGCATGATCTCAGAAATTCATCAAAGATGTTTTCCATGAGGAACTCCTGCAACATTCTTTCGTTGAGAAGTCTCTAAAAGGATCCTTGGAGAAATTTCTTAAGGTTCATCTGAAGGATTCGTTGAAGAACTTCATGACATAATCCTTGAAGGACTTTATGAAGGGATCCGAGGAGGTATTCTTGAAGGGATGCTTGAAAGAATTTGTAAGGTAAAATAATCCTTGAAGAAATTTTTGAAAGATTCCTTGATACATTTTGGAAAAAAAATCCTGAAGAAATTCTTGGTGGTGTTCCTGAAGGAATCAATTCAAGTCAACGCTTAGAAGAATTTTTAAAGCAATCCATGGAAAAAGTTCTGAAGTAAATCTTAGAGGAATGTTTGTAAAAGTCTTTAAAGTAACTGCTAGATAAATCGTAATACAATACATATTCCCGAAGGCAAGGTATGTATTTACCTTGCCCAAAGGAATTCTCTTAGAAACCCTTCAAGGAATACTTGAAAGAAATCCTTGATAAATTTGTTGGAATACGTTGGTTGCACTTTTTTATACGAAAGCAATTACGGTTTTGACTTAGCATGTGTTTAGATCATAATTTTCATAAATGCGGCCCCTGAAATTTAGCTGCCATCTTAAGCTGAGTCAACAACTATATTTGGTCCTGTTATCAGGATATCAGGGACGTTTTCACAAAGCTCATAAATTTTACTTCCAAATCAATAATTAATTTCGTAAAATCCAATTTTAATCTCTAACACATTTTTCTTGTAATTTTGGGGGCATCCATGTGCCCCATGCTAACCACGAAGGGGCCCCCACATACCTATCAGCAGTTCTGCTAAGTGTTGAACATATACTTATAGGAAACTTTCGCTATTTGAAGAACTTAATTCAAACCAGCGTTAGAAACCTTCCTTGATTTGGAGGCCCCCTGAATTCGCGGGGCCCGGTGCGGACCGCACCCATCGCACCCCCCTTGCTACGCCACTGCTTCCAGGACTTTCTTCGGGGATTCCTCTTGGATTTAACTCAGGAATTCTATCTATAATTCATTTAGAAATTACCGCTGCAGTTTCTTCAGGATTCCTGCTGGAATTCTTTCACGATGGTTCAGCTAGTTCTTCACCTCTGATTCTTGTATCATTTACAATAGTAAAGTGGTGAATATCGTCTCATGGAATGCAATGAAACTATATTTCAAAATGTTTGCAGAATAGTCTGCTCAGGAGGCAAAGAAGAAAATCCAATGTTCCAAATTTTCGTGGATCCCTACATAACTCTTACTACAAGAAAACATACTGTACAATCAAAATCACACCGCCAAGTCTAACGCATTTGGTCGTCTTCGCAACTAGACCCATCCCATTTGCCTGCAGCCAGCGTCCGCCGCTTACTTCATACGGTTGCTCGTGCGAAACCATATGGCGTGTCGTCGTCATTGTCGGTAATGTAAAGCACATGGGACGCAATTTCCCTAACCGGGTGCGTACAACGCAATAGTCGCAGTTAGTACCAACATAGCTGTGAATCGTTTTGCGGATTTTTACAATGAGATAGTCGTTGTAGAGATTAATAAACAGACTGGTGCGGACACGTAGCTCATACCTATGTATACAGTCAGGTTTTTTTTTTACGCGGGGGATACATACCGCGTAAAAAAAAAACCGCGTAAAAATAAACCGCGTTAATTCAAAAATCCGCGTAAAAATAAACTGCATTAATTCAAAAATCCGCGTAAAAATAAACCGCGTTAATTCAAAAATCCGCGTAAAAATAAACCGCGTTAATTCAAAAATCCGCGTAAAAATAAACCGCGTTAATTCAAAAATCCGCGTAAAAATAAACCGCGTTAATTCAAAAATCCGCGTAAAAATAAACCGCGTTAATTCAAAAATCCGCGTAAATGAAAACCATGTTTTATAACTTTTAACTCAATAATTTCCTTCTTGATTGTATATTAAAAAATGAACTCAACGAATTATTTTAAAACATCATTTTAAGATTTTTGCCTGTCACTCAAAATTTCTACAAGTTACACAAACTGCCAAGCTATTGTTTAAAGGTTTTAAGCTTTTACCATCATTGATGACGTCAAACCCGACATCAACCTATCATTCACCTATTTTTATTTTGGCCACCAAACCCAACATGGACCCAATACTTGTTCGATGTTGGTCCAAAAGTGGCCCAACATTCGATAAAAAATGACCCGACTTTGACCCGACATTCGACACTTTTTCAGTCTGGCGGAATTTTGCAGGGTTTTCTCGTGTTTCGTGCCCAGCTACTCATTCGAGTGACAATGTATTCAATCAACAAGGATTCGCTTCTCATTTGATAGGTGCTCTGATTGAATGAAATCGTTTTGAACATGAATAGAAGGAAAAATGACTAAAAAGATTTGTTGGTTAGTGTTGAAACGAATGGGATGAAGTTTTGCAACACTGGTTTAAACCAGTTCGTTGTTAAGACTCCTTCTCACAGTTGTCGAAGTACAGGCAGTAAATCATGTTCGCTTAACCTTCCGTATCTTGCGCGGTTGCCCACCACCTTCAGCACCACGCTTATGCTGAACACGAAAAGCGAGACTATTTCATCGTGTTGTACAAAATACAACAATACAGGCAATCGCGCGATTGCTCGAGGGTTGATAGTTAAAGGTCACAAAGCATTCTTTGAAAGTTTTGGGATATTCCAGGTAGTCCTAAGTGTTCTGGAACTCAGTTTTTAAAGTCTATGGCTATGACAGTAGTTTCTCAAGCTAAAAATAGTAACTATACATAATTAGACAGGGTTTAAATCAATAATTATTCCAAAATAGTTTTAAAATATTTCAAATCAGCCAATTCAACAGCTACAAATGGACATAATAGCCATAATTATCTGATAGATAGTTACAATAATTGATATTGTAATAATCTCTGGACATAATAGATTACAAATCGTAGATTTGTACAATAAGAAAAGTTCATGTAATCTCAAGAACGGTTTAGATGTCCTTAGACATCTCAACAGATTTGATGCTGTCTATTAAACTGAGATGTTCAGTAACTCATGAAAGATTAGAAGTCGTAGCTTTGTATTACGAATGAAGTTACCGGTACACCCGTAGACTTTGTGATCTTAACTCCAGAACAGTTTGGATGACCTAGGTTATCCTGACTGATCTAAAACTGTCTATTGAATTTTCAAAAGACTTACTGGGCATAATAGATTACGAATATTTGATTTGTATAATGCAATAAGCTACCGCTACACCCGTAGACTTTAGGATCTAAACTCCAGAATAGTTTGGATGACCTAGGATATCCCGACTGATCTGAAACTGTCTATTGAACTTTCAAAAGACTTACTGGGCTTAATAGATTACAAATCGTTGCTTTGTATAATGCAAGAAGTTACCGTTACAGACGAAGACTTTAGGATCTAAACTCAAGAACAGTTTGGATGTCCTTGGATATCCAGAAAATTACTCTGCATCATATTCTACCTTTTTAATGCTGTGAGCACCAAAACTACAGAAATACTAGCTGTCCCCGGCAAACTTTGTCTTGCCTACTGCGTTTTTGACGTTTCAAGTTTCTAGCCAAGCGCCCAAGTCCCCGTTCAAAATGTATTAAAACCCGATTTTCAAAAACTTCCAATTTTCCCATGTTTTTGGCCTCATAAACCTTCCTTGGGTGAAAAGTAACAGAACAAAACTTAGACGATCTGAATCGGACCATCCGTTCGCAAGTTATGCGCGGTCCCACGTATGCCACTGCATTTTTATATATATAGATGTAGAAAAACTCTATAATAATGCTTGGAAAAATTCCGACTTAAAATTAAAAATCCACGTAAATGAAAACCGCGTAAATTCAAAAATCCGCGTAAAAAAACCGCGTTAATTCAAAAATCCGCGTAAAAAAAACCGCGTTAATTCAAAAATCCGCGTAAAAAAAACCTCGTAAATGAAAACCGCGTAAAACACTGACGCGTACAGAACATTGACGACACTCTATTAATAAAGCTGAAATTGCAAATGTAATCTAAAGGAGATTGAAAACAGTGATTCGCTGTTCAGAGAAATGACCCAAATATCTTGTTGTAGAGTTGTAGAGCCAATTTCGTTTGCGGGCGAAATAGATGAATGGGAGCTATTTTTGTTTTTCAGGAAAACTGTTTTTATTTCATTTACTGACCCAATTATATGGCAGCTGTGCTGTGTTCATAACAAATGTATCGATCCATCGACTAAGAACTCATCAAAATATAATGTGTGCTACTACCGTATGCTAAACGTTTTTCTTGTAGGATTAAGAATCAGACATCTACCTGGACCACGATAAAAACTGGACAATGATTTGAAAAAGTACTCATCGAAAATTTCTCATGATCGTTAGGAATCTTGGATAAGCTCTAGGCTACCTCCTTCTTCCCGGTGTTTCATTCCTGAGACTGAGCCTATCTCGGAATCAAATAGTATTATAAAAGTTGTGGCCTTCACGAGTTTGTTCACAAGTTTTCCGAATTTAATAATGAATAAAATATCATAAACTTTTGCCATAACATCACCTAGTTCAGCCCGCCACAACCGCGTCGATCCGATGTAACTGTCAGTTCACAAGCGCAGATTCCGCGTTACAACACCATGCTTCGCGTGACAGCAACCAACCATACGAAGGTGATGTGCTAATGGAAAACCCTGCCCATAAATAAATCTAAATGGGACGTATGTAGGACCCGAAGGGGTGGTACCGTAAACCGGGGTCAAATTGATCAGCGGGGTGAAATTGATCACTCGGGTACTACATTGTAATTCCATACTAGGAACACTTAAGCGTCGTAATGGTCTTAAACATTTACGTCATCTGATTCGTAGATGTCTAGAGATGAGTGTAGACTTTTAATTTTTTTAGAAATAAGTTAGTTTTGCCTTATTTTTTCAAGAAATTTGCAATGTATTTCTCATTTAGCTAAAACCATTGCTAGTAAACAATCAATTGCTAATAGGACTTTCCGTGAATTCTCTGTTTTAACATTTTTGTGGAGCCTTGGTAGGGATGTACTGCAGCTAATCAGGAAATGAAATAGTTATAAAAAGTTCATTCTATGAAGAAATAGTTATTTTTTGTGATAGAAATCACTTATTTTAAATGAAATTGCCTACCTCTAGGCGTTTTAAGGGAAATTTCAAAATTTAATTTTGCATTTAAAGTAATAAATTCGCTAGTTCTAAGTTTTAGACGCGTTATTCGGTTTAAAAAACGGTGAGTCGATAAGGAGAGCGTCCAAAATAGCTCTGGTCCTCACAAGTTCCTACCTCATGCTTCCACGGGTCAAACGATGACAAAGACCGCCAGCTAAGAGTTGTGTGCTTAGCTGGTAGTGCAGCCTGGGCACTGTTGTCCTTCTGACTTCAGCTAGATTGAGGAGGTACGACCCGAGCGTCTGTTCACCAAGGAGGTGCGGCTCAAACAGCGTCTGTTCTGGCATCCAGCGGCTGAGTATGAAATGCTGTATTGCGTCAGCTATACCTAAGAAGGCAGCCCTTCAACGCAATGTAGGCAGCGCGGCCCGGTAAGGTAGCCTGCTGAAAACCTTCAAACACCCAGAAAAGCAATAGTAGAGTAAACGGATTGATTCAACGGCAACAGACCCGGCAACGAATAAAGGACAACGATTGGAAAGTCGGATCTTGGAACGTGAGAACTTTAAATGAACCCGCACGTGTTGGGCTCCTGGCTCGTGAACTGCAGAATGTCGGCGTTAATGTGGCTGCTATCCAGGAGATACGCTGGCCCAAAACTGGCGAACGCGAATTCCGAGCGGTGGATCCCATCGCCAACACTTCATTCAAGTACCACATCTACTACAGCGGCGGCGATAAGGCAGAACGCGGAGTTGGCTTTATAGTGATCGGGAAGAAGATGAAGCGAATTATTCGGTGGAAGCCGATAAGCGACCGAATCTGTGTGTTGAGGATGAAGGGCAAGTTCTTCAACTACAGCCTGATCAGCATCTATGCGCCAACGAACGACAAACCCGATGACATGAAGGATGAGTTCTATGAGAGCCTTGATAAGGCCTACAGAGACTGCTCAAAACAAGATGTCAAAATAGTCATCGGAGATGCAAATGCGCAGATCGGCAGAGAAAGTTTCTTTCGGCCTGTCATTGGAACGGAAAGCCTTCATTCTGTTACCAACGATAATGGTCTGCGCCTTGTGACATTCGCTGCTGCTAGAGGGATGGAAATCAGCAGTACCTACTTCGCACGTAAGAATATCCGAAAACACACCTGGCGACACCCGAGTGGTCACACTTGCTCCCAGATAGACCACGTGCTGGTCGACGGGCGACATTTCTCGGACGTCATAGATGTGAGGTCCTACAGAGGCCCGAACATCGACTCGGATCATTATCTTGTAGCCGCTAAAATTCGGGCGCGATTATCCAGCGTCACGAGTTCAAGCAACAACAGGACGATGAGTTTCAATATCCAGCGCTTGTCAGCCGAAGGGGTTGCTGCACAGTACCATCAGAAGCTAGACGAGAGGATAGGAGAGACCAACGGATCTGGAGATGTCAACAGCTTGTGGGGAAGTATCCACGAAGCAGTGACAACAACAGCGCAAGAGGTGATTGGTACCGCTCAGCGACGCCAACGTAATGGTTGGTTTGACGAGGACTGCCAACGAGCGACGAACGAAAAGAATGCCGCCAGAAGTCGAATGCTAGTGGCCGGTACCCGGCAGAACAGAGAGCGGTACAGGGTTGCAAGAGCAGAAGAGAAACGAATCCACCGCAGGAAAAAACGGCAACACGAAGAGAGTGTTATTGCTGAAGCGCAGGAAAGTATGGACAGGAACGATATGCGGAGATTTTATGCAACTGTCAATGGCGCGCGGCACAAGACTGCGCCAGTGCCCGCCATGTGCAATGACCGGGAAGGAAATTTGCTGACAGACAAAACAATGGTGGCAGCCAGGTGGAAGGAGCACTTCGAAGATTTGTTGAATGGTAGCAGCGAAGGAGCACCCAGGAACAGGATTAACATAATGGATGACAGTCAAGCAGTGGAACCACCAACACTGGATGAGGTTAAAAAGGCCCTTAAGGAGCTGAAGAACAGCAAGGCTGCTGGGAAGGATGAGATCCCGGTCGAACTTCTTAAGCACGGAAGCGAGCAGCTACATCAATCAATCCATCAGATTATTATAAAGATTTGGGAGGATGAAGAATTGCCCACCAGTTGGTTGGATGGCCTCATATGCCCAATCTACAAGAAAGGACACAGACTGGAGTGTGCCAATTACAGAGGGATTACCCTTTTAAATTCGGCGTATAAGATACTGTCGCGTGTCCTGTTCAACAGACTGCGACCTCTTGAGGAGTCCTTCGTCGGCGAATACCAGGCTGGTTTTCGTGAGGGCCGATCAACGACGGATCAAATGTTTACCCTGCGGATGATCCTAGATAAATTTCGGGAATATAACTTGCAGACTCACCATCTATTCATTGATTTTAAAGCAGCGTACGATTCAGTGAAAAGAAATGAGCTTTGGCAGATAAGGTCAGAACATGGTTTTCCGGCGAAACTAATTAGGCTGATACGCGCAACGCTGGATGGATCAAAATCAAGTATTCGGATCGCGGACGAAGTGTCTACGTCGTTTGTGACCTTGGATGGATTGAAGCAGGGGGATGCTCTTTCAAATTTATTGTTCAACATTACACTCGAAGGAGCGATTAGGAGGTCAGGCGTGCAAAGGAATGGCTCTATCATCACACGGTCGCACATGCTCCTCGTTTTTGCGGACGATATTGATCTCATCGGTATCGATCGTAGGGCAGTGGAGGAAGCTTATGCTCCTCAGAAAAGAGAGACAGCGAGGATAGGCTTGACGATTAACTCTACCAAGACGAAGTACATGATAGCGGGTAGAGACAGAAGCAGGCCTAGTGGTGTTAGTGCTGAGGTAGTGATTGATGGGGAAGTGTTTGAAGTTGTTGAAGAATTTGTTTATCTTGGAACACTTGTGACATGTGACAATGACGTTTCCCGTGAAGTGAAAAGGCGTATTGCAGCTGCGAATAGGGCCTTTTACGGATTGCGTAGCCAGCTTAGGTCCCGTAACTTGCAAACGCAAACAAAATTCGCTCTGTATAAGACGCTGATTCTTCCGGTTGCCCTCTACGGTCACGAAGCGTGGACGTTAAAGGAGGTAGACCGAAAAGCTTTTGGAGTTTTTGAGCGCAAAGTGCTGCGGACAATTCTCGGTGGGAAACAAGAAAATGGAGTTTGGCGCAGACGCATGAATCACGAGTTGTACCAAGTGTACGAAGATGCGAATATTGTGAAACGTATAAAATACGGCAGACTTCAGTGGGCTGGACACGTAGTGCGAATGTCGGAAGAAAGAATAGCGAAAACAATATTCAGCAGAGAACCCGGTAGAGGTAGGCGACTTCGTGGGCGGCCGCGAACTCGCTGGCTGCACGCGGTTGAAGAAGATCTACGATCCCTACACGTTCGGGGAAACTAGAGGAACATCGCCCAAGACCGACGAAGATGGTGCTCTACTATACGCTCGGCATTGGAGTAAAGTTACTTTGTAGCCAATAACAAGGTATCAAGGTAGGTATTCGGTTTAAGAAGAGCAAAATTAAGCGGTGAAGGAGATTTTTCTTTCCAGCCGATGCTTAATTGTATACTGATCAATTTCGCCCCAAAGTGGCATTTCCAATATTTTGATATTTGAAGTTATCTAACTTAAAGTTCAAATTTGTTGAACAAAATTCTGTCACATGGTCCAATGGATATCCACTGGGTACTGGTTTTACAGAAATTCTTTTGGCAATATTTGAATTACCACTGATGTTATGCGCAAAAATTGTTTTAAAGTGATCAATTTGACCCCGGATTACGGTACCTAATAGACAAACGAACAAATGCGCTCGTCGTAGTCGGTGCACTACTTGCGGACAGCTGTTAGCACTGGAGTCACAATAAATGCAATGGTCTCTATCGGAAATCGAATGGGTCGTCGTGCGCGACTGGCCGGCGGCGCGGTAAGACATTTAAACTGTTTGCTCTGTTTTCCACACTTCTGCACCGAATAGACCAATGTCGATGCACGTTGCAAGTTGTATGCGCATGTTCGCATAGCACACTACTGAACTGCATCCATAAATTATAAGCCGTTTTGGGTGACGAAGGCACACGGAAACTAACTACAACCATGCAAACCATCCAAACCATTAGAGTGGATCAGTGTTGTTAGAAATATCAGGTGGTACATAGGGTATTGGTTCCCTTATTAAGCATGTGGCTCCCATTTTCATCCTACGAAAAATAGAGTATTGAAGCGCTGTTTGTTTTGTTTCTTATTTTTGTATTTTTTGTTAGAAGTGAGCACCCATGAAAACAAAAAGAACGGAATCAATCGGTGCCGTAATCGCTTGTTTTCGAATAGGATAAATATGGGAACGTGAGATTACTGATGGCACACATACCCTATAAAGTGAATAAAAACAGTTTTGATTAGAGTCCAAATAAACTGGTTACAATGATGACTTGAGGAGTTTTGATGAACTAGAGTTAGGAACCGTTCATAAACCACGTAGACCAAAATTTGATCATCTCAGAACCCCACTCCCCCCTCCCCTCCTCCCCCTTCCTCGTAGACTTTTGTCCATACAAAAATTTTGAAACTTGTATTGAGCGTACACTTTGACTACGGTTTTTTTTAACCTTTTTGTTTCCGTGAATTTGATCGATAATGCAAGTTCCTTACACTGTGACCAGATTTCTTTCGTAAATTCTAATAAGTGACAAAAGATCAAGTCAGTTTTCGTAAAATTTTATTGTGTTCAATAATACTTTTTGCCACCAATGCATATTTTCTTTGTGTCTATATATTTTGAACTCCCAGCTGTGGGGTTCAACGCAGTATATCAATGTATAACTGTATAATACTAATCCTATCAATTTGAATGATGCCTTTTTTCGTGTATATTGACTAGCTTCGCACAACAGATCTTATCAGGTAAAACGATTTCAAGCGTTTTATCCACAATGTCCCCACGTGAGGACGCTCATCAGAACAAAAGCAATTCCAACTTAATTGTCCGCTAATTTTGATCTTTTCCACAATCCATCAGTTTTTTTTTCTTCTCTATGTAAGTGTAAGTACATTTCACTGTCAATGTCGTGCATTGGAAATCGATTTGATCGTTACAATAACGCTAGTAAGAAGCCTTTAAAAGAGAATGCAAGTTCAAACTGGATCAACTAGGTATCCATTGTCCCCAAAAACGCTCTTAGTCCGATAGTAACTCTAATTACGATAAAACTTGCTCTTGGGTTTGTCTCCAATCTGAATTTGTAGACGATAATGTTTGCTAAGATTCCAGTAGTGATTTCAATTCATTTGTATTTGTGATTTCATTCATTTGTATCATAACTGAATTCAATCTAATGACGTTATAAATTAGCCCAGCTCCATCAATTTTTCATATCCATTGCTAAAACTACAGCTAACACAAACCCAAGCGGTACATTCTCAGCGCAACGGAACCCAAAAATGGCGATATAAATACCGATTACAGTTTTACATTACTACTTTAAAATCAGCCCTTAAGTTAGAGAATCACACAGAGTGGAGAGTTTGTTCTTAGTTTACACATACGACGATGTAGGTAATTAGGTGTAGTTGCTTAGTCATGCCGTTTTGTCTTTTTTTTTATTTTATACGTTAGTTTTAGTAACTGAACCGTACTGCTAGAAAAATGACTCCCACGGAAGTCCCGCGCACATCCGGCGATACAGTTCCTTCTCCCATGGTGATGAGTTGGAACCTGAGAGAAAGAGAACGTGTGTACAGTTGAGAGAGGGTTTTAGATGAGAGAGAGTCCGTCCAATTAACGACGATGGGATAATGGTCATCTAACTACTACTACTGACGACGACGACGATAACGACATATTGTGACGAAAAGTTTCGGTTCGATTTAACATTAGGATCACATTTTGGTTGTTTCATTTTGATTGGTCTCGGTACTGCTAGTGGTGTGCTTTTGATACGTTTGTTGGGAATTGTGGAACTATGGTTTATCTGCGGTACGGAATGGGTTGGCCTATTTATTTCGATGTCTGATAGTACCCTGTTGTTCTGATTAAACTAGGTACCAAGCTGAAGCAACTTTTGATCTACATTATAAGCTGGATGGTTATTACTTATCCAAGCGGGTTGTGCTTAATAACTACGACGGTTTATGGTTGTTAAAAATCGGATTTGTGCTAGCGGGGGATCTAAAATACTTGCATGGTTTGGTGTTGACATTTGGTTAACAATAACTAACTGTGCCACATAACTTGCAGCGATTCCATTTTGATTCTAGCTGTAGCAAACTATTTGTGCATTGTGCTGAGCGACATTCTGTTTTGTAATGTGTGTAATTTGCACCAATCAGTCTGTTTTCAATATCCCATAATTTAGAAAAGAGTAATTATCGCTGAAACCAGTCCAGGCGTTGCATTCGACATTTGCATTATGATGTTTTTTCATAGCGGAAATGACGGTTTAAGCAGTCATTTGATCTACTTTTGTTGAGGGAATTTTTTTTCCTCCCCTGTTGGGGAAATTAAGCCACTGCGTCCAATAGGCTGAACTTTTGTGGCATTGTTGAGGGAATACGCTATTGTTTATCCTTTATCATGTCCGATCATAAGACTATTGTAAACAAGAGAGCTCTTGAAGTTGAAATAGTTATAGTTACATTTCTCCTGCAGTTCCTTCCATAATTTCTACGAAGTTCCTCTTGGGTTTCTCTAACAGTTACTCTCTTCTAGTCCCGCATATTTCTTAGGTTATCCCACGATGAATTACGTGAGAAATTGTAGGAAAAATTCCAGAAGGAGCTCCATGAGAAATCTCGGAAGATAAATCGTAGAAAGTAGAATAAATCTATTGAAAACAAACACCGTGAGAAATACTGGAAAATTGCCGAGGCCCGTGGCATATGCTCTAACGGACCCGGACTAGGACATTGGTTTACGACAGCTCATAATGGACCTCCAACCGGACTGGAAAAGGATGAAGAGCCCCACACATCAACATCCTCGTGCTCATCATTCTACCATGAACAGGGTAGAAAAGTGACAGCAGCGCAAAGGCAACCAGTTCAATATAGTAGAATTAAATTAGAATATATTTAGGCGTTGTACAAAGTGTAAATGTAGCTGCCAGTTGAAATCACTCACGCAGTGCCCTAGTGAACAAAAGATCTGAAAATTAAAAAAAAAGGTTGGAAATCCCAGACAGGAATTTCTATCCGAGAAATATTATAAGGAACGCCTGCATAAATTTTCAGAAAAAAACCCTGAAGAGTAACCGAACTTCTCTCGGAGAAATCCATGAAGGAATCTCTGCAGGAATTTAATGAGGAACTTCAGGACTCTGGTGAATGTCAGTGATAAATCCAGCATAAAATCTCTGTAAGAAGTCCCAGGAAGAACACCTGAAGAATTTCGAGAAATCTGTAACAGCAATTCCGGAACTTCTAGAGAAATCTCAGGAGAAACTGCGTCGGGTTGAACCTGCCTATAGGCATATACGGCAGAAAATCCCTAAATGAAATAAAAAATCCTGCGAAAATCTCGTGAGGTACACCCGCGAGGGTATCCGGGAAAAATTCCAGAAGAAACTCTGGGAGCAATTGCGATAACCAGGAGGAGGACCTCCTAGCACTGGCAATGGTGAAATAATCATTGCAATTAATCGTAATTGGACCAGTCAGCCGCTTGAAATTGTCTAAACTCAGATCTTACCACCAAGATGCATCTTGAACAGCAGCGAAAAGTACTTAATTGGTTGATCAAGCAATGATCGGTTGGCGCTTGCAGCACCACGAAACATAGCTGCTCCTTCCGGTCATTTACATCGATGTCGTCGATTGCACAGTCCGCACCACTTTTGATGTTGCTGTCGTCACCCTGGCGGTATACCAGCTTCAGCGTCGATGTTCCCCGCAGATATAAGAAAAGCATTTCCCAAGTATTCCAGTGTTCCAACTCATTGGCCGCATACAAGATGCACCACGGTAGAATGCAATAAGCTAGGTACATCAGACATCCAATTGCTTCCTGAAGTACTGCAGGAATTCTGATATGGAATGTTGGTCATTTGCTCCGCTTCATAGTTAGTCTTCTGGGACATGTCCTTGAACATCTGGTTTGCAGTTCATCATACTGAAATTTGTCAGCTCTGCCTCCACGTATGACACTAGGTTCAGCACCTTTGCTTCCGTACGACCAGGTGATTGGGATTCCGAGGCAGCACATTGTCGCGCTAAGATCTTTCATGCGAAAATGACCGCTCAGGAACGTTTCGGTTTGTGCTGTCCATCCATTGTTATAGGGCACTGCATGAAATTCTCTCCCTCTCTTTCACTCCTACAGAAATTTTGTAAACAACAAGGCCAAGAAACGTCAAAATCCCATACAAGATCAAAACAGTGCAGTGCCCTATTCGAGAACTAGTTCGAGAATATCATGACGCTAAAATATTATACTGCTTCCATTGTTTTGGTAATACCTACACACACGGGTCGTATGTATTAGTAATCCTACATTATAGAGATCTGCGGAGGCGGCCATTGTGAGCCAATCGTGCAGAGAGAACTGTCAAAGTGTGAGCCAAATGAATATGCTTATCGTTCGTAGGAAGGCGTCTTTTGAACGGTATTGCAATCGGAACTAAATAAATAAAAATTATTTATTTTTAATATCGAGAAGCTGGCGGCATATGTATGTTTATTAAAAAGATAAAAAATTATTAATTCTGCTTTCAAAAGCTCATGCTTATGACGACACTTTTGTTGCTGAACTTGTCGAAAAAACTTCCATTGCTGCTTCTTGCTTCACTTCTGCCGATATGAATAGCGTAACACTTTTGCAATGAATTTCAGATTTCTTCGATTGCTCCGCTATTTCAACAAAATTATGGAAAAAAAAATTCTACCATAGTTAAAAAATGTAAACAAAACAACTTGAACCACAACGAAGTCACGCACAAAGTTTGAACATCTAGCTTTGTAGCAAGTGTTGGCAGCTGTTGTAAACAAAACAAACAGCGTTGCCGAATCGACGTGTGTAACTTCCGCTCATCTCTATGTAGAGGATTTCTAGTATGTATGTACTTGGGTCGTACTCTTCGTCGTATTTTGCTTGAGATTCTTCAGCATGTACTCCAGTTGTTTTTAAATTCTAGACTTAATTAGATGGCTGCAGGCCGTCCAAGACCATGTTGAGACGGCGGCCCAGGGACGGATTTCGACGGTTATTGAATCACGTAGATTGCTCCATATAGATATCTTCCGCCAAGTCTCCTTGATGTAAGGCAGATATAGCGTCCTTCTACCTGTATGTCTAGCTTGTGTTTCTCCGTCATGGCCAACAAATGTCGCAGCGGATTATGACGTATCGCCGGGGAATGGGTTTGATTAGAATCTAGGGTGCCTGTACCAGTTATCGCACTACCTAAGGAAAACTACTTCTACAAAAATAAGAAGAAGACCGACGAATGTCGTCGATGTGTCAAATGATAGATTTGTTTTCATACTTTACAGGAAAAATATAAAATCTGAGCCAAACCCACTTTTACCATTTATTACGGCGTATGCCAATGATAAGAACCCTGTACCAGTTATGGACATACTTTTTAATTTCGGTTCCACTTCGCACTATTTACATGCATTCCTTATGGGATTTGCCATAACTGGTACACTATGGCGAAATAGGGTGCAAGGAAGCCGAAATGTTAAAGAAAATGATTTATTTCTATCATAATTTGAGCAAAATGTGAAATTTGAATGAGTGCAATCATCTTTTATGAACGCGATCTATTGTTCACATATTTTTTCTTGATGATTTGCATCGTTAAAAGTTGAAAATCAACTATGGCGAATTTAAGGTACTATAGCCATAACTGGTACACTGAGCCTACCCATTTTGTCACCAAAACTCCTTGATGACAAGCTGCGCCGTATGTCGGTCAAGGTTCCCATCGGCATCTACACTGAGGCAAACATTTCTTAAGAAATTCATTACAGCGGTCTTATGAAAAATCTCATAAGAATGTTCTTATGAAACGTTGATCCCGAAAAGCCAAACTTTTTATTGCACTCCAACCGTTCCAACTTTCGAAGCGTCGATGGGCGCGTGACTAAAGCACGTGTTCTCCGATCGCGACGTCCCTGGTTCGATTCCAGGTTGCGATTTTGTTTTATATTGCGCAAAAATATTTCATAAGATTTCTTATGAAACGATATCATAAGAATTTCTTATGGAAATCAAAACATTTTCTTATGTCGAAATTTCATAAGACAAACTTATGCCCTTCATAAGATCAGTTTTCTCAGTTATAACTTTGTATGATACACTCATTTGCAACGGATCGCCTTCCTGCCCTTAAAAAGTTCCGTCAAGTACCACGTTCCGTTGGCTACATAGGTGTCGTGCTCCTTCTGCATGGCCGAACACCTACCCCTCGTCTGCATCGTCGAGGCGTATTGTTTCTTGATGCGTTACCCGTTACATATTGTAATTCCGCTTCTTCGACGTCTAGCTTAATAACCGTTGGCTTTGCATGCTTGCCGCTTGTCATCGCTGCGGTACCAATGTTGACACTTGGTTTGCCGAAATCGCAACTGCTGAATGTTTAGTATGTTGAAACGACAAATAACACAGACACTGGTAACTCAAGATACTAGACTAGATTCTCAACGATTGTTGGTCCCCACACTGCCTCTCGGAACCTCAATGATTATTGACACCCAGTCTATTTGTACCTCATCGGGTATCGACCTCCATATCGTCTCCTGGATTGTGCCACATCTTGATCACCTTGCTTCCCGATCTCCACCATGGCGTCCCTGGGTCCATAATATCTTAGAAAAATCGACAAATAAAGCACAGACGAGGATAGTCTGTTCACGCCAATCAGCGTCACGGTTCTACATCCTGCTGTCTTCAAGGATTTTCCATCCGCCAGAACCATTTCACAAATTCTTCGTTATCAATAGACTCAAAGCATTACTAATCGTTACACATGTGAGCACTGGCATCCGCTCCACCGGACACCATATGCCAGAAATAAAGCGACACTTCTGTCTTGCACTGCAGTTTGCTTTGCGGTCGCCGACTCGCTTTTTTTCTTCTCATATTCTTGTTAGCACTTCCATTGCAAAACCGGATAATCTCGCTACAGATGTCCCTTTCCTTGCATTAAAAACATCACCTGGTAGAATCACGAATGCTGAAACTTTTTAGCGCTTTCAGTTCACTGGAATATTCACTTTTCGCAACTCGCTTTTCCGGCGTTTGAACTCGTTTAGACGCTTCGACTTCACTAGCACTACCGTTAGATCTGCATTCGGCCTGATTTCGAGAGCAGTCAGCAGTCCCGAGTACCTTCAAGGAATCATCTAGCTTCTGTCCGGCTTGCGTCGGTCTGTTAAAAAGTGCTTCCACCTTGAACAAATGGCTCTGAAGATCAACATCTTGCAGCAGATTTACACACTCGTTTCAGCAAGAAGAAAGTAACAGGAACTTCCTCATGATACTGCTTCAGGTTGTTCTAAAAATTCTTTGCACTAGCTGCCGCACGAATCAACCCATACTGATTTTCTTTTATACACAACCTAATCGTCGCACGGGCCTTTTTATCGCCGGGATTCACTGCCTCTTGTTTTGGGTATCAATCATGTACCGCATTCTGAACTTCTACGTTTGCCAGTCGCGGTTGTATAACTGGACAAACTTGCTCAGCAATTTCATCGCTGCTGGCCTTTTGGAAATACTACAAACGACCGTAACTTTCTCTGCTATTTCCGACCCGATGAGGGAAGATTTATTTATTACATTCATCGTTTTTCGGGATTTCTAGAACCCCCTTCCCCGAAATTTTGTATGTTTCCTTCACCAATCAATACCAGATATCCTTGGAATCTTTCAGTGGAAAAGCCAATGGCCGTTCTCGTTCGGCTCCATGTTGCTACCGTTACAGTGCTCGAGTTGATCATCTTGTAACCAGCCAGTGTTGTCAAACACCATCGAGTGACCTTTTCTAATGATTTTGTTGACAGGTAGGTTCCTGTACCTTGAAGCATCAAAGAAGCCTTGTTCGCGGCCACTACGGTGCCACTGGATGGCTCCAGCTCCTGCAGCAGAGATTTACTACAGGTTATGTGATTGGCGCTACAGTAGACAACCTTTCATTCTCCTTGATAAACACGATCAAATGCCCCAATCTTTATCCTTGTCTTTCTTATGTTTGGAATTATATAAAGGAATTCGTATTGCAACCATAGAAGCGGCTACAGTCTCTTTATATCCTTTATATCACATGGCGACCGTAACAGGACACAAACATGCTTTCTTCAGATAGCAAAAAAAATGTGAAGTTCAAAATCTTTTCCATTAGGCCACACGACCTTCGGGCTTCGGATTCGAAGATTGCAGGTTCGTATCCTATCACGGTCGCCATGTGATATAAATATACTCGTATTTCAACCACAGAAGCGGTTACAAGCTCTTTATACCACATTGGTTAACCTTTTGGGACCGGATTTTATCGCCGTTGCTGCCACAATCTCGCTGGTGTCGAACGCTTATGTTTTCATATGTGGCCCCTCCGGCCTCAAACGGTTAAGAAAGTAAGTTCATCGGTGCCTTTGATTTGAATAAAATTTTTCGCTTTCTGTTCGTGCACGCGTCAAACGTTTCTTTTTATTATGAAGATACAATAGGTTATGGACCATAGTTTGCTCGAATAACCGCTCAATACCTGACATATTAAAGCACGGAATTGCCGCTTGATCCCGCTTGACTTCCGGATTCATTACCCATTGGCCCATACCGTCTTGTTTGTTTAATGTGTGAACATTTTAGATTAAAACAAGACTACGCTAGTACAGCCGACGAACCGACGTGTCAGTGGTGTTTCAAAACTGTACCCACACAATTTAACGATCGACCATGTGATCGAAATCAGTAGCAATCGCAGTTCCTAATTCTGAACTAATACTGGAAAGACTTCCTGGAGGAATTTCAGAAGGTGTTTCTGGGGTTTCCAGGGTTTCCTTGATAAATCCTAGAAGCAACTCCAAGAAAAATCACAGAAAGAACACCTAGAGGAGTCCAGGAAAAAATCCTAAAATGCACTCCTAGAGGAATCATAGAAAGAACTCATCGTTGAATTTCAGGAAGAAAGCTCCTGAAGGAACTCCTGGATGAATCTTAGAATGAATCACGGAGAAATTTCAGAAAAAAAAAACACCTGAAATTACTCTCGGAAGGAAACCCTGAGGGGCCCAGCAGGAACTCGTGGTGTAATCTCAGAATAAAATTCTGGAGGAAACCCTGAACAAGCTCATGAAGAGACCCCAGGAGCAACTGGTTGATCTCAGACGAAAATTGTGGAGGGATTCCAGACGGAACACCTGAAGGTATCCAAAAAGGATCTTTTAGTGGAATCCCAGAGAGCTTCTGGAGAAATCTCAGAGGAAGGAATTCACGAAAGGACGAAATCCGATAGGTCTTCTTGAGAAATCTCAGATGGAGTTTCTCGAGGAATTCCAAAAGGAGAAATTCCTAGAAAGGGAATGAATTTCAAAAGACAATCCTTGAGTTATCTCGGAAGGAACTTCTTGAGACATCCCATGTTTCATTTTATTCATTCATAAATTTCATTCGGAATTCTTCCAGGAGTACCTTTCCAGTTCTAGTCAATTCTAGAATTTCTCCAGAAGTGCATCATAGAATACTCTGATTTACCTAATGGAAATCTTGCAAGAGATTATTACGGAATTCCTTCAGAAGTTTATTCAGGAATTCTCTATGGAATTACACCAGTATTTACGTATGGAATTCTTCTATGAGCTCTTTAGAAAATATCTACACTTCCTTGAAGAATGCCTCTAATAATTTAGTGTTTTATGTGGTTTTATTGTAGGGATTCCATGAGTATTTTTATTCTGAATTTCTTTCAATAGTCTTTTTTTTTTTTTTTTTTTTTTTTTGCTAGGTTTCTAGCTGCACTCTGAATAGAGTTGAAACCTCTACACTAGACCCGAAGATAGAAAAGAGTACGTAATCTTTCAGAAGCAGTTTGCCAGCCGTACGCGGAAAATGATATCCATTAAGACACTGTTGCCTACTGACTCAGAAAGTTACGGTAGAAGGTTGGAAAGTTTTCAATTGGTCAGTCAGTCAGGATTTGCCTATGTAGTATTATGGTCACACGGTTTGTGTTTGTCGTCTTGTTCGATTTTGTGGTATGGTTCAATATACTTTTCTTCTCGTTAAGTCAGTGGTCGTATGTTTGTTTTTTTCATCAAATCAATCAAACCCTGTATGTTAAAATATAGTCGATCCTGTGTCAAATTGTTTTCTTGATTTCGCTAATCGTTTTCTACTTCTCTGTGTTCATCTCTTGTGTCCTTAAATTGTCATCGGTCCAAAACCCACAGAAACATGCAACTGAACTTCTGATATTTTTCTGTTGGTTCAAAATACCATCTAAGAGATAAACAAAAATACGTCAAGTTGGTCAGTTGATTGCAATAAAATTTTAAAATAATAAAGATTGCTTGTCAACTATTATGTATTCGTCCCCCTACAAATACTATGAAAAATGTTCAAATTCGTTCATTTGTCCTATCGGTCCTACCTAGATAAACCATGTCATTTTCTCAAGCGTAGCCTAGAAATGTCAACCTAGTCATACCCAAGTAACGTTGTTCAGTTAATAAAAAGCAGTCAGTTTTTGTCCAAAATGTCACGTCGAACGCATTGACGTCAACAATGCGTTCAAGTGTTCGCACGTTAGCTTCGAATCTATCAGCACAATTAAGTGCTGCAAATCTCCTTCCCACTATTAATTCTTCGGTCGATTTTAATTGCTTTATTTAAAAAAAATATGACCAACTAACATTCCAAAAATTCGAAAACGCGACTATGACATTAATAAATTACTAATCAAAATCAACCGAGAAACGTGGGAAATAGAGCCCAAACAACATTTTGAAGTCAGCTGGCTGTAAAAGGTTCCAAAACCTGTCACAAATCCTACAATACTTTTATTAGGATTTGTCACGATCATCAAAACCTTCTTAAATCCAACTGACTTGGAACTATTGCTTGGGAATAGACTCTAATGAGCCCTGGCGGATCCTCCATGTTTATCGAGCATGTCTGATGCATATGATCAGCCATACTCCATCTGCAGCAGCCGGTTCGTGATGAACCGTTGGAGGCGCATTAAAGTGTTAAAAAGGTGATATGTTTCACTAAAGAACACTACATTACAATACCGTGTGCGCACCTAACTTTGCGCAGGTCCAAACTTTGCGCATTCTTGTAAAATAACGAAACAAATAACTAAATGTCAACATATTCACCAGTTTAATCATTGCACTTGCATTGTGTAAACATAAACATTATTTGACAAATATTTAATGTCCATAAAATCTTTGTTTATGTTGAACAATAAACAAAAAATACACAAAAATGTCAAAATTTGCCTCGCCTTAACACGGTTGCCAAGAAGTAACTCTACTAAAAATCAACATTTTCCTCGATAAAACTGTGCAACGATGATTAATTTTGCAGTTAATTGACAAAAAAGGTGATATTCTAGTAATATCAATCACAGTTCGTAAGAAAATTTTCAATTTAATTAGTAAATAGTGGTGCGCAATGTTTGGAACCATTATTTGCACTGTGTTCCTAATTTTTGCGCACTTGCAGTAAATGCTTGTTGAACGTGAATACATGACTTATGAACCATTTAAATATTATGTAACACCAGTACTGATAATTTCAGGCCTGCCTCTCCGCCATGTAGCAAATTTTGTATAGAAATTAGTAGAAAATTGTATGAACCGTAGCACTCTCCATCCATATGGCAGGCACTCTCTATTTGTCTACAATGAGACGTGATTTGTGAACAGTCCTTCATTTGGATTTTCCGGCGGTCAATGTTAGGGACGATTCAAATATGACGTCTACCATTTTTAAGACTTTTAGAACCCCCTCTTCCCCTGGGCCACCCTGTCACGCTTCATAGTATACCTAATACATGTCATAACACACTTTCTCAGACAACCCCAGTCCCCTCCCCCCCAAAGATGGACGTCATATTTAAGTGACCCTTTATTGTTCCTATCCGTAACGGTCACTTCATTTATCAGGAAGCTTTTACCTTTGATCTTTAGCCACAGGAAACAACCCCTCATGAAGTTTGTATTGTTCACACGGTAGGTGCCTAGTACGAACCGCAGACGAAATCAAGAGCTCCGGAGGCCTCCGTTCACCCTCCCTCGTAGGACAAAATATTTCAACAAAGATCAATTAAGGGCACACTACCTGATCTGAATAACTTTAGTTTAATGGGCAAACATTAAATAATAGCATTTTTGATTACTTTTTTAAGCAATTCATAGCATGCGCAAAGTTAGGCACACTATGCGCAAAGTTAGGAACAATCGAAGATTTTGTGCGCAAAGTTAGGAACAAGGCAATGAAATAGTTTTTCTATTCTAAGTATTTTTTGGTTAATATTATGTTTTTTTTTATATTGCAGACTCAAAGAAGGATCATTAGTCTATCGTATGAGCATTTTGTTCATGATATATTTTGTTTGTTTGTATTTTTTATAACGACTAGAAATTTGATTTTTCTTAACTGCGCAAAGTTTGGTGCATACACGGTAATCAAAATGAAACTCCTTCACTTTAATACCGTCAACCCCTGCGAACTTGGCCAGGGAATTTCTTTCAATAGTCGTGTCAATACTTCAACCTGTAAATATTCCATAAGGTGGAATCTCAGAAGAAGCTTTTAATGAAATCACTGAAGAAACTTCTGGATGAAGCCATGGGAAAACCTAGGAATGTATTCCAGGAAGAATTTCCAAGATAAATTACGGAAGGTTTCCCGTACCGTGTATGCACCAAACTTTGCGCAGTTAAGAAAAATCAAATTTCTAGTCGTTATAAAAAATACAAACAAACAAAATATATCATGAACAAAATGCTCATACGATAGACTAATGATCCTTCTTTGAGTCTGCAATATAAAAAAAAACATAATATTAACCAAAAAATACTTAGAATAGAAAAACTATTTCATTGCCTTGTTCCTAACTTTGCGCACAAAATCTTCGATTGTTCCTAACTTTGCGCATAGTGTGCCTAACTTTGCGCATGCTATGAATTGCTTAAAAAAGTAATCAAAAATGCTATTATTTAATGTTTGCCCATTAAACTAAAGTTATTCAGATCAGGTAGTGTGCCCTTAATTGATCTTTGTTGAAATATTTTGTCCTACGAGGGAGGGTGAACGGAGGCCTCCGGAGCTCTTGATTTCGTCTGCGGTTCGTACTAGGCACCTACCGTGTGAACAATACAAACTTCATGAGGGGTTGTTTCCTGTGGCTAAAGATCAAAGGTAAAAGCTTCCTGATAAATGAAGTGACCGTTACGGATAGGAACAATAAAGGGTCACTTAAATATGACGTCCATCTTTGGGGGGGAGGGGACTGGGGTTGTCTGAGAAAGTGTGTTATGACATGTATTAGGTATACTATGAAGCGTGACAGGGTGGCCCAGGGGAAGAGGGGGTTCTAAAAGTCTTAAAAATGGTAGACGTCATATTTGAATCGTCCCTAACATTGACCGCCGGAAAATCCAAATGAAGGACTGTTCACAAATCACGTCTCATTGTAGACAAATAGAGAGTGCCTGCCATATGGATGGAGAGTGCTACGGTTCATACAATTTTCTACTAATTTCTATACAAAATTTGCTACATGGCGGAGAGGCAGGCCTGAAATTATCAGTACTGGTGTTACATAATATTTAAATGGTTCATAAGTCATGTATTCACGTTCAACAAGCATTTACTGCAAGTGCGCAAAAATTAGGAACACAGTGCAAATAATGGTTCCAAACATTGCGCACCACTATTTACTAATTAAATTGAAAATTTTCTTACGAACTGTGATTGATATTACTAGAATATCACCTTTTTTGTCAATTAACTGCAAAATTAATCATCGTTGCACAGTTTTATCGAGGAAAATGTTGATTTTTAGTAGAGTTACTTCTTGGCAACCGTGTTAAGGCGAGGCAAATTTTGACATTTTTGTGTATTTTTTGTTTATTGTTCAACATAAACAAAGATTTTATGGACATTAAATATTTGTCAAATAATGTTTATGTTTACACAATGCAAGTGCAATGATTAAACTGGTGAATATGTTGACATTTAGTTATTTGTTTCGTTATTTTACAAGAATGCGCAAAGTTTGGACCTGCGCAAAGTTAGGTGCGCACACGGTACGTTTCGGAGGAAATCGTAGATGAAACCTCTTTAGGAATCTCATAAGAAACTTTTAGAAGTAGTTCAGAGGAAACTTTTAGAGGAATCCTGAAAAAATCTTGGGTTATTCTGGAATCACAATCAAAATTCCTGAGAGATTCTGGAATATTTTCCAGAACGATTTCGATGAGGGTTCTGCAGTTATTTCCTTCCAAGATTATTCCGAGAATTCTACCAGTTTTGCCTTTACAAGCCCCACTGACTGGAATGTTTTCTATTATATTTACAACCGAGTTTTCAACGGATTTTGCCTCCAATTTTATTTCACCAGATCATAACATTGAAATCCGCAAAAGAATCCCACCATAAACCCTTTCAGTCTTCTATAACACGCGCCCACCGAGTCTAGTGCCATAAAATGGTGATGGTCACTTCCTTGTGGTCATCGCGAAAGGGAAGGAATGTTAGTAAGACAACCGTTGTTATGGAGACCAAACTTGTGGTACTCTCCGCGATTGTCCTAGGAAGAAATGTTTGACTGAACCCTAGGAAGCTTCAGTGTAGATATTCTGAATAAACAATTAGGGTTTCCAATCATTGTTTTTGAAAACGTCAGCCTGGTTCCAGCGAAATTTACTCGAAGCAAGTCCCCATGAATCAAATGTGATGCAATGTAATCATCTTCCGTCGATTCAAGTGTCCCTGTAGGTAGGGGTAAGCCACCGATTGTTCTTGCTGCTACTGGCGCTACTAGCACTACTAACACTAGCGGACCGCTGGAAAAGCCCAAGGGCCCGCTTGCGGCACGAGGTGAGCCGCCTGGAGCGGAATGGACTTTTCCGGCCGCCTCCATTACTACTACCGCCAGGCGAGGGGCTCCTCCCGAATCGTTGTAGTTCGTCTGCTTCGTACTCTCCCGTTGATGAACCCTCCTCCTCCGGCAAAAGCCCGATTAGCGCGGATGGTTCTAGCAGAGATCCTAGCGAGAGTTGGCGAAGCAATCGCTATTCTCATTGGTTCAGATTACCCTGGGCGTGCTGCAGTCCGGAGCACAGGTGCAGCATGATCACACTTAGCGCCTGGACCCGCTCTTCGGATTGTCCGGCCAGAAATGCCGACCGGGTGGCGTCCACTTGCTGGGTGGTGTTGGTCTTCGGTTTGCCGTCATCTACGGAAAGAATAGGTTGTTTAATTAGTTTTACGCTTCGATAAATCTACATTTCAATAAATCAAATAACTAGGAACTAGCTTGCGACGCTCTAGAATAGCTTAACAACCTTTCTCTGAAGATAAAATTTTAAAGCTTTTTAATTGTTGAGATGAACACGTCGCGCTCCTGAAAAGTTAGGGAACTTGAAAATTAGGCAATTAATCTCTCATTTTTGTCACTGTTTTAGTTCTTCTAACCCTAACGGATGTTTAAGTTATCAAACAATTTATGAAATTCAAAGCTGTTAAGGTGAAACGGAACGCCGTGTTATTTTTCCTGGAGCAGCGAATTGTTAGAAAGAGAGGCAAGATACTCTTTCTAACAATTCGCTTCGCGATTTTGAAGATGGTAATCTCGAGTTCTATCGCACTAAAGATGCTGAAAACCAATAAGCATATGCACTGCAAGTGAGCATGCACAATGATTGGTTTTTGTTGCAAAATATGAAGTAGAATATGAGATTACCATCTTAGTAGTAACAGAGCAATGGCGGATATTTCCTCGACCGTCCCGTTTGCCCGTAATTATGATGAATTTCGGTAAAATAATTTCTTTGAAACCGTTCCCCTCCAAACCTTACCTTTTACAGTTCCGTCCTTGCCTGCGCTCAGGGACGACTGATTGAGCGTTTCGCAATCCAATGCTATATGCAGCTTGGAAAGCTGGAAAGAGATTACCGAAAAAACCCACATGAGAGGACATAGTCGGAATCGCTCGGGGGGTGGCTAGCACAACGCCCATCGGAGGAACGCTCACCAGTTTGTTGATCCGTTCGGTCCGCTCGTCCGGTTCCAAGTCGGCGTAGATGGACTTGCTGGTGCTCTTGGCCAGCGCCATCAACGTGTCCGACGAACCGTACTCGATGAGCGGTGCCGTCAGGTCCACTATCTGATCCATTTGCAGCTCCTTGATGTCTTCCGGAAGGCCTTCCAGTTTCTGTGCAACTATTGCAAACGGGTTGGCATTTACGTTCGCCAAGGATTGTTTGCGAGGAGTGTGCTGTGGCGTGGGAGGCAAGCTCTTGCTGCTTTGGTTCAGCGAGGATACCATCGGTATCGATAGATTGTTCGCCGAGTTGACACGTTTCAGTCCTTGCGCTAGCAGATCACTAAAACTCTGGCGGTGGGACTCCAGGCGGGACTTTGCCTGTTGTTGCTCTTCGACTATGTCGACGAAGTCGTCCACTTCAATGGTGGGAGACTCGGCTTCCGTGACGCGGAATTCCGGTCCTGGAGTAGACGCGGGTTGTGCAGCTTCGCTGGCCGTGCATACCGTTGAACTCTGACACTTGCTAATACACTTCTTGTGGCAGCACATGGCACAGTCCCGGCACTGGACGGCGTCTTTGAGCCAAATTTTCTTTCCACAATAGTCGCACTGGGTGGTCCGATGGAAATGTGTACGAATGAAGTCATGGGGCTGCAGTGATTGCCCAGTAGATGGTGGAGGTTTGGATTCTGTACTGCCATCGGTTTTATCCTCGTCGGCCTTATCGGCTGATCCTTTGCTGATGGTAATAAGCTTGAACTTTTTGATATTTTCCGTACTGCTTTTCATTGACACCGGACTGCTGACGGACGACCCACTCCAGACAAACGAAAGCAGAACGTCGCCGTAGCAATAGTTCTGATCAAATCCAGACTGCATAGAGAGGGGATGATTGGATCTGGAAAATAAAAATCGTTACTGCGCTTAATACGATTATGGTCAAGGATAAAGGTAGAAATAACTGAGTTCAAGATACCGTCAAGGCGCCATTCACCGTGGGGGCTCCATTCACCGTGTGCCTTCGAATATTTTTTCATTATTTCCATATTATGATTGAATGATATGACAATTTCCCTTCAATTTCATCAATACAACATTGTATTGGTGAAATTGAAGGGAAATTGTCATATCATTCAATAATATGGAAATAATGAAAAAATATTCGAAGGCACACGGTGAATGGAGCCCCCACGGTGAATGGCGCCTTGACGGTATTGAAGACCAAATAAATCTGAAGCTTCTGGGATTGAAAAATACTTACACATCAACTGCTTCCGGTGGCAGCAGCGGATACTTCTTCAGATGATGGCCCAAGAGAGATTCGTTACACTCTATCAGAATACTGTTCACAGGGATATTCAAGTAACCTAACAATCGGTGTTCGTCGCTGCTTTTCCCGAAAACATTTACGTTCAAGTAGGAAAAGTTCTCCATCAGCTGGAAGCTGCACAAGTCGCCCATCCGAATGTACGAGTTGAATGCACAATCCATGGACGAGTGCTGAGGAAAACCATCACCCAGCCCAGTGGTTTCGTTCTGCCGTTTGACGGGCGATGCTTCCTCTTTTTTCGTCTCCTTGGAGGCCTCAGCCCGCTTGACGGGGGTCGTTCCCGGCGTATTGGATTGACTGGACTCTCCTCCGCTGTCTTTGGAGTTTTTGCGCGATAGTTTTGGCTTCTCTTTCCCGCCGGTGGTAATCTGAACCGATTCTACATTTTTCGTGAATGTAATGTTCAGATTAGGATCGATTTCTTCGAAGTCTTCGAAATCGTCGAGAAGGCCGTCATTTTTAATAGTACCAGGAACGATTCGTTCAATTCTTAGAATAAACATAGGTCTGTTGAGGGCCTTGATAATTTTGGCTACCTGATTGATGGTGGTAACGCGTTTGCCCTGGATTGAGAGCAGGACATCTCCTCGCTTCAGTTCGGCCTTCGATGCGGGCGTATTTGGAATGACGGCTTCAATGATGACCAGCTGGTCAGTTTGCTTGAATACTATTCCGATTTGCTGGTTTTTGGCCTTATGGATTTCCAAGTCTAATGACACGATCATGTTGTTGTCGTCTTGTTGCCTTGCTATTACCCAAGGTATGTGTGCTAACGTAACCGTGCAATACACGTGAGACAGTTTTGTGGGGGCGTTCAAACGTGATATTTCCTCCACAATTACTTCCAAAGATCCATTGGGTGTGATTTCATTGAGATCATAGTCTTCTTCAACGCGGTTGAAGAACGGTTTGTATCTACAAGTAAACAGAATATGAGTAAATACTTCAACTAAACCACGTTCATCATAGAATACCTTAGCTTATAATTTGGCAAGGTATGTTTCCGTCGGATCGCTTTGCGGATTTGGTTTGAGATCAAACTGGTCACGTTGGACTGCATTTGGCGACCCTGGAACTGCGATTGGACTTCCAAATCGACCGTCGGATCACCAACGAAGCTCAACGACCAATGGGTGTACGGTCTACGGGTGAACTGCAGTCGTGCGATTCCGGAAACTTGTTTCACTAAAAAAAAAAAAGGGTAAGATGTGGCGTGTGTAAGTGCCTAAGTTTATGGACCATGTAAGATCTATGTACATAAATTGAAATCATACAAATGTGATTGTTAGATTTGTTATTTGTTGAAGAGAAGCATGATCTATGGGACTTGAACTTCCAAGTAACAACCAATATGGCGTGTCATTGAAAGAACAAATTAACATACAACTAAAAGAGACGTAGGCATTCAGCATGACGCTGAGGGTGACGGGATGAATTGGTCCACCAACTTTTCGTCTTGGACATTCTTGACTTTCTTGAGAATATCTTGGGTAGCATCTTCGTGCCTGCCACCATGGACGTAGCCAGAGGAATTCCTCAAGGGATTCTTCCAGGAGTTCATCTGAGAATTTCTCCAGGGATTCCATCAAGAATTTCTTCAGGGCTTCACTCGAGAATTCACTTTGTAATTCTTTCTGGAACAACTTGTTTTGAAAATTCCTCCAAAGAATCCCCTTGTACTCTTTAAGAAGCTCTTCCATGAATTAATTCAGTACTTTCTTCCTTAGGAATTACTCTTCAAATTGGGGTAAGTTCTGAAATTCTTTCAGGCATTGCTTCAGGAACTGCTACATGGATTCCACCACAACCTCTTCTAAGAATTCCTTCAGAATTTCTCCAAGAATTCCATCTGCGAATTCTTCAGGAATTATTCCCGATTTTCTTCTATGAATTCCTTAAGAGATTCCTTTGGATTTTTTTCTGGAATTTCTCTAGGAGTTCCTGCAGGAATTTCTTAAAAATTTTCTCCAGGAATTCATCTAGATTCTTTTGGAAATTCCCCCAGAAATTTGTCTAGCAATTTCTCTACAGATTTCTCCAGGAGTTCCTCTGGAGATTTCTTCAGGAATTCCTACGAACATTCCTCTAGGATATCCTTCAGGGATCCCTCCAAGAATTCTTACAAGATTGTTTTCAGAGGTTCCTCCAAAAATTTCTCAAGGGTTTCCTCTGTGCATTCCTTCAGGACTTCCTCCAGGCATTCCTCCAGAGATTTCTCCAGAAATTGCTGCAGGGATTCCTCAAAGAATTCCACCACGAATTCCCCTAGGAATTTCTGCAGAAATTTATCCAGGTATTCTTCAAGAGATTGCTCCAAGGGTTTTTCCAAAGACTCCAAGATTTCTCCAACGATTTCTCCAGGAATTACTTCAGGGATCCCCAAGAATTCCACAATTCTTCCAGGGATTTCTCCTTGAATTTTTGCAAAGATTTCTCCAGGAATTCCTCCAGATAATTTTCCAGGAAATGCTTCAGGAACTCCTCTAGGAATTCTTCCAGGAATTTTCCAGCAGCTCTTTCAGATTTTTTTCCTGGGAATGCTTCAGGAATTATTCCTGGGATTTCTCTTGAAATTCATGCAAGCATTCATCCAGGATATCATCCAGGAATTTCAACAGGGTCTCCTCGAGCAATTCATAAATTCTGTCAGCAGTTCATCCAGAATTTTTTCAGCAAATCCTTCAGGGATTCCTTCAGAAATTCTACCAGAATCTTCTCTAAGAATACCTTCTGGATTTTTTTCAGGGATTCCTCAAGGAATTCCTCCAAATTTCCTTCAGGAATTGCAGCTGGAATTCCTCCGGGAATTCTATCAGGAATCCCGCCAAGAATTTCACCATGAACTTCTTAAGGGATTTTTCCAGGAATATCTTCACAAATTTCTCCAATGGTTCTTTCGAAAATCCCTTCGCAGGATTTCCTTCAAAAATTACTCTAAAGTTTTTTGCAAGAACTTCTCAATAGATTTTTTTCAGAAATTTCTCGCAGAGTTCCTCTAGAGATTCCTCCAGAAGTTCATGCAGTAATTGTTTCAAGAGTTTGTAAAGATTCTTCCAGAAATTCCATCAGGGATTTTTCCAGCAAATCCCACAGGAATACCTCCAGGAATTTCTGCAGAAACTCAGCCAGGAATTACCTTAGGAATTTCTCCAGGAATTCCTTCAGGAATTTCTTCAGAAATTCCTCCAGGAATTTCTCCAGAAATTTCTCCAGGAATTACTCAAAGAACTGCTCCTGGATATCCTTCAGAAAATATGTCAGCAATTTCTCCAGGAAACTCTGTAGGAATACTTTCAATAATTTTTCAATGACTCCTTCAGGCATTCCTCCAGAAATTGCTTCAGGGATTCCTCCAGAGATTTCTCCATAAATTTCCAGAAGGATTTCCTCATAGATTCCATCAGGAATTCCTCTAGAAATTCCTCCCGGAGTTTCTCGAGGGATTTTTCAGAAATAGAAAAATAATAAAAATAGGAATCTCCCAGAATTCCTTTACAGGTTTCTCTAGAAATTCATCCAGTAATTCTTTCAAGAATTTCTCTAAAGATTCCTCCAAAAATTCCTTCAGTGTGTCCTCCGGCAATTCCCACAGGAATATCTCTAGGAATTCCTCCAGGCATTCATCCAGGACTTTATCCAGAAATTTCTCCAGAAACTCCTCCATGATTTCTTCTAAGAATTACCCCAGGAATTTCTTCAGGAATTCTCTAGTAATTGTTAATGGGCATCCTTCATAAATTATGTCAGCATCTCCTCCAGAAATTTCTGCAGCAAAATCCTCTAGAGATTTCTTCAAAAACTCTTCCACTTAATTCTCCAAAAATACCTTCAGGAATTTTTCAGAGATTCCTGTAGGGATTTCTCCAGACATTACTCCAGGAATTGCTTTAGGGATTCCTTCATGAATTTATCCAGAGATTTTCCCAGAGATTCCTCCAAGAAATCCTTCGAAGATTCTTCTAGGAAACCCTTTGAAAATTCCTCCAAGGATTCTTTCAGGAAATCCTCCTGAAATTTCTCAAGAGATTTTTTCAGAAATTTCTCCAGGAATTCCTCTGAAGATTTTTCTAGGAATTCCTATCGCAATTTTCCAGGGATTACTCCAAGAATTCATCCAGGAATTTCTCCAGGGATTACACCAGGAATATGTTCGGAAGTTCCTCCAGGCATTCCTCCACGATTCTCTCTAGAGTTTTTTTAGGAATTGCTTCAGGAATTTCTTCAGGGATATCTTTAAGAATTTCACTACCAGTTTCTTCAGAAATTTATCTAGTTTTTCTTTCAGGAATCTTCTTCAGAAATGTCTCTAGGGATTCCTCCCAGAATTTATCCAGGGATTCCTCCAAGTGTACTTTTAGAAATTCCTCCGGGAATAAATTCATGGATGCTACAGGGTTTCCTCCAGACATTCCTGTAGTAATTCCTCCAGGGATTCGACCAAGTGTTTCTATATGTATTTATCCAGCAAATCTTCCAGAGATTGCTGCGGGAATTCAGCCAGGGATTGCTTTGGGAATTCTTCAAGTGATTTCTTCGGAAATTCCTTTCAGGTTCTTTAAAAAAAACTATTCAGGAGTTTCTTCAGAAATTTAAGAAATTCTTCAATCATCTTTTCCAGCATAATTTGATGATTTTTTTAAATTTCTTCAAGAATTTCTGGAGAAATTCCACCAGCGAATAGTTGCTAAGTCTGTAAATAATTGTGAACATTATGTCAGTTTATTTTCTATTTTCTACTGTGGTTTGTACATCTGTCCCTGACATTTAATGTGCATTTGTAGTGCTCCAAACATTTCGGGAGCGATCCAGTACATGACACGCAAGTCGTCCCCTAACGCGGACATCAAATTGTAGACGGTCTGGTGTTGTTGTCCGAATCAGAATGCCCCCTTATTTAGGATTAGAAATTCCTAGACCAAAACGAGCTATGAATGCAGCAACAGATGCTTCGAACTAAAAAGCGAACTGCCAAAAAAAATACAATTCTAGGATGACTGATGGACCAAGAACAATTATGAAACCTCGTCATCCTGGGTTCGGACTTCGTTATCCATATGGATGACTGGGCAGAAATTAATGTTATGTGTTGCATGTGCAAAAGTTTCCACGAAATCCCATTGATTTCGGGAGCGTATGTTATCTACATGATATTGGCATTAAAAGTGCCACGCGGGGAGTGGGTTTTCCTAGAGAAGGAAATGATTTTGTAAATTTAATTGGAAAACAAATACTTCCGTAGGGCCGACCTGCCACAAAAACCAAAAAAAAATACATTTGTTTCTAACATAACCTGTCAGAAGATGCATGTTTGTTTCAAAAATGGATTGAATTTGCTTCAAATGTGACGTTCGATTTGCTCGAATTGACAATTTATTTGAGTTTATCTGAAATATTTTTGATTTTACCATGCTTTTTTCTGCGTGGTACATTCGTAATGTTTCATTTTACTTTTCGTATCCCATTAGTTTCAAATTGATTGATTGATTTATCTTTATTTGAGAGACTTTCAGCCCTTGGCTGATTAGTTTCAAAATGTGGGGCTCGATGCGGAAAATAAAAGTCGCATTTGTAGGGTTCTGTTAGCAGTTGCCTACATTGTGGCACCCATCGGGAGCACAATACATTTGTAGTGTTCCGCACAATTTTATTCGTTACATAGTATTGAAAGATAATTTTAAAAGGATGCATAAAGAAACTAGGAAGTTATCCAGGGATTCTTACAGGAATCCCTCCAACAGTTTCTTCAGTACTTTACTCAGAGATTTCATTAGGAATTTTTACAATAAGCGAGACTATTAGTCCTCCAGGGATTCTTCCAAGCATCGTATATGCCACAATAGAGTTACGGAAGCGCAGGTTTTGGTTGCGCAGAAGTCACTGTGATTATAGGTACTAACAAGGTTAAATTCCAGCTATTTTTCCACGGGATCCTTCAGGAATTTACCCAGGGAAAGACTCTTTTGGAATTCTCATAGGGACTCCTCCCGGAATTTTCCTAGGAAATGCATCAGGAACTACTCTAGGAATTCCTTCCTAAATTACTCCAGACAATTCATTTACAAAAATTCCATTTATTTGAGATTTTTTTCAGAAATACCTGCAGAAAATTCTTCAAGAATTTCCCCAAGCATTCCCTTCAGGAACCCTGACAGGAATAACACAATGGTTTCTTCCAGTGATGGTTTCATGGCTTTTACAAGAATACATTTAAATTGTTTTCCAATGATCCTTCCGGAAATACGTCAGCTTACATTTCTATATAGTTATGCTCTGAGATGAGTAATCTAGTATATTAGTGTATAAAACAGTCATTAGGGAGGTTCCTGCAAGGATGTACTCGGAACAATTCAACTGAAAGTTTATTCTTAGAGGAACAGAGAGCCTAGACTTTCCAAGATTGCTAATAAGCTTAGACAAGTTGGATGATTAATTACATTATGTAGACATATTTGAAAAATCTTCGGGTTTCCATTATTACGAATGTTTTGTTAATATCAACAAAAATAAATCTTAACTCCAGAATCTTCCAGAAATTCGCCACCGCTACCAATACCACGTTGATTTGCTGTTGAACAGGTGAGCTTTTTTCAACGAATTGTATAAAAACAACAGCATGACTGCTGAATAGATAAATAATGCAGTTGGAATATAATTTTATAATATGCAATAACATTATATTCCAAATGCATTTAACCTTTCAGCAGTCACGCTGTTGTGGTTGTACAACACGTTGAAAAAAGCTCACCTGTTCAATTCAATTTAATATTCAATTTCATCATGTTGCGTTTGGTTATAAAAGGGTGTTTGAAATACCGCACCCCCCCTCCCCCCCTAATCACAAAGCTGGCTACGCCCTTGCCTGCCACACGATATGCACATCCAAAATGGTCACTGGCAGAAAAAGCCTTCAGTTAAAAACTGTGCAAGTGCTTACAAAACTGAGAAGTAGACTTTGTCCTAGCTGGCACGTTATACCATAAAGCCTAGTTTGGTGTTTGAAAGGAATCGCTCAAAAAACTTCTTGACCGATTCCTGGGAGAAACGCAGAAACTTTCCACGGTGACTGCCATTTGAACTGTCATTTCTTTGCAACTGCGTACTGTGATCGAAGAAAAACGGTTTCTTGGGCGATTCAGGCAAGGAATTTTCCATGCATCAAGATAGGCCGAAAAATTTCTTCTGAACTGGTTCCAAGGGCTGAAAGTCTTTTAAATAAAGACAAATCAATCAATCTTCTGAACTGCAAACCGCCCTTAAAGATGAAAAGAAGAGTTAGTAAAGCACTTGTCTATTGTAGACAAGGATTGAGTTCAAAACTCAACGAATGGAACTGTGACTTATTAATCTACATCTCTGCTGAAATAGAAGTTTACGCAACAAGGTTTTTCTGCCAGTGACCATGACGATTTTTACAGCACGAGTGTACATTTATCCAACGAGGCTTGCCAATTGGATAATTACGATGAGTGCTGTAAAAATCTAGTTCTGCACCGAGTTGCGTACAACGTTTTTTTTTTTTTGGAATTTCATAAATTACCGCTTGAGGATAGCTTTTAACTAAACTTTTTCATCAAACTGCACACTGATGTTCATAGCCATGTACACGGTGTACAATATTTAGAAGGTGATACCTTCCGGAAATCTGACAGTTTTTTGATGACGTAATTCAAATCGTTCATAGGCGTTTCCTCAATGATCTAGTACTCCTCACCAATTTGATCAACGTAAAACGATAAGAACGACGTCACATGTTCACACCCAAAAATGATGTTTACATAGGTTACTAGCCTGCCTTGTGATATTTATGCCGTGGCCATGTATAAGAAAGTCTGATCGTAGCAGGTTATACTGTGCAGTTATCACAATTTTTCAAAACTGCGTCCAGAAAGCATCATGAAGTTGATCAAAACTGAAAACAGTGCTGTAATGGTTCATTACGCAACGCTAAACAGTGCTATAATGAACCATTATAGCACTGCTAATTTGGTGTGGGAAAGTAGGCCTTTTCCTGGCAGAATTGCGTGAGGTAAAACAGCCTATTACGATAAGAAAAATGTTTCATAGCTAGAAATTTAATATTTACAATAGGTATGTTAAGATTCAGTCTAATATCGGCCTCAATTCGCCCAAGGCTTGTAACAACATACCTTTCACCGATAGTGATCCCTTCTTCCCCAACACCATGTCGGCATCGATTGACAGCCTAAAGTGGCCCACGTAGTGCAGATCCAGCAGCACATCCAAGCTTTCAATGTGGCCTTCGTCCGGATGAAGCTCCACATTGTGCAGCCGAAAGTTCTTAATCTCGGGGAACTGACTTCCCAAGTCCAGGTCTCGAATCTGAAACGGAAAAAAAATTGCAACATTCATTCATTTTCCACGAAGCATCGAAGAGCGTTGGCCCATCTCTCCGAAGATAAACTGAATATTTGATGCCATTTCCAGTAGGGCGTTTCATTCCTTACCGAAAGTTTGTCGAACAGTTTCCCAGTGGTTGTTTTGCTAATCAGTTCATCCAGTTCGAGCGAAAGCTTCCGGTGGAACCACTTGCGGACCCGGTTCGAGTGCCGCAGTTCAAAGTACAGAAACTGCAGAATCAAGTTGATGGCCATGATGGTTGATTTGCTCTCGGCGTCCGGTGCTTTGATGTTGGCCAGAAGCGTCTGTAAAGTGCGGAAAGAAAAACTCAAGTGAGAATGGCTATAGCATTTACTACCCGACCAACCCACACACGGCACACGGCAAAGGGAAAGCTGCTGCTGCTGCCCTCAAGGTAAACGAGATTTTGGAAAGTAAATTGAAATGGATGGGTGCAAAACATCACAAGGGCTTGCGTTCTTTGGAATTCTCGGGGGTGTTCTTAAAATAAGAGGATTGTGGACCTAAGTTTATGCAAATAGAAAACTTCGTCACTGGTTCACTTGGTGGAGCAAGAAATACAGTTGACTGATGTTAGTGGAGTAAGAAATATTGAAACGGAAAATACAGAGGCAAATGTGGATGAACTAAACAAACTCAGGCCTAGAAAATTTAAGTAGTAACAGTAATTTGAAGTGCATATGTTAACACACAAACGGGGTCTTTGTAACGTAAAGTACCGATAGGCAAAAAACGTGGAACTATTGACTTTGTATTGCCTCAGTAGTTAGTGAACCAAATTTCAATTAATCATTTTTAATGATCTCAACATATACATGAAAAGATGGAAAAATTATTAGTGAAATTCCGAAAAAATCTACAGCTCAGGTGGACGACCCTTATTCGCTAGGCAAGTGCTTTTCCAACTAAGCTACCGAGCCAATTAACTGTGTCACTATACTGTTCAGCATTAGAAAGCAATCGTGACCATGAACAAAATTGCGAAAGATCTTTACTTCTTACCGTGCTAGAATTTTAAGATATATATTATCAAAATCGTAACGGACTTAATTACAGTGAGGATTCGCTCGTTGGGTCACGACTGCGCCCCGATTAGCGAATCGTGTTCGTTAGTTGGGGCAACTGACAACTGATCAAAATGCTGTAAACACACGTAAGTGACGAAAAATATGTCACGAAACACTCACATACTTGCACAAACGTTCTGTATATAGGAGCTGCGATGCGACGGCGGTCAGACGTCAAACTCTTTTTGACATCGATTTTGACATTGACAGTGCTTTTTAGTTGGGTTTTGCCCCAACCAGTGAACATTCAACTATCGAGACAACCCATCTAACGAGCCGCCAACGAACGAATCGGGACTGTATGTACACAAGTGAAACGAGGTGGTGATGTTTTGAACATGGCGAGATATTACTGGGTAGCAAACAAAGTTCTGAACAACTTTGCACCAAAATAAAACAGGAAGTAACTAGGTATTTACATCTTCGGTAGTGCCAGTGGTGGTGAAATTCGAAAGTATGGGATGTATTGTCAGTCAGGAGGCGGCCAAATCGGAATTATGTGATTGAACACTTGGATGTGCTCAGAGTCCTGAATAACGTGACCATAAATCGGACTTTCCTATCTGGCTTCAATTTTGAGATATGTCATACTAAAGCCATACCGAAAAAAAACATGTACTCTAGCGCCACGTGGTGGTGAAATTGGGAACTATGCGATTATTTACCAGGAAGTACTAGTACTAGTTGTTCTGAACAGTCCTGCAAAATATCAGTCTCAGTGCCTATTTTTCAGCCGAAAATGAATGACTGCGGCGGTCGTTTTCAGTTCCTCGATGTGAGAACTGACAGAGTCCGAGAGCTCTAATCGTGAGCGACCCAACAAGATCAATTCCCAATCATCCACACACTACTCATGCTGAAAGGCCATTCGTCTCAAGCGGTGGCTTGTGAGAGTGAGTGCCCTATACGTTAGCACGGGTGAAAACACTCAACTACAGAAAATTGAATGGAAATTTAGCCCTGTCAGCTCTCGCTTTCAGCACGCTGCGTGCGAGTGTGAGTACCTATTTCATTTCGCTCCCGTGTTGCTGATCGGAAAGCAAAATTGACAGGAAAACCGAAACGGAGAAAATGAAAAAAGCAAAATATCGCTATCATAAAGGCCTGTCGAAAAATTGCAGCACTGGTTCTGAACAGCTTTGCCGAGAATCGTAGCTTTCTGTCTGGCTTCAATTTCGTACCATATCTGACAAAATACGTACCTGCAATAACTATAGTGTTCATAATTATTTCAGGTACGGATTTGGTCAGATATGTATTGGTGAAATTTGGTGCTATGCCATGCATTAATTTGAAAAGCTTTGCAGAAGAGCGTATCTTCCTATCTGGCTTTAGTCTCGTGCTAAACAATCTCACCAAAGTCGTTCTGGAAGTAACCATGTACACTAGCGCCACTTGGTGGTAAAATTCGGAACTATGCTATCCATGACCTGGAAGTACTCGTAGCCCTGAACAACTTTGCCGAAGATCGTACCTTTCTCGTACTCTTAGACCTGAACAGCTTCAGAAAATCAGGCCTTATTATTTGGCTTCAATCTCGTGCTATACCTTACCAACGTCGTACCGGAAGTACTGTTGCAATAACCAAGCGTGTCTACTAGACCGGCCCACATTTGTATGAAGCGAAAAAAAAGTTTTCAAAATTCACGGGGCACCCTCTAGAATCGTGCCTTGGGATGCGAAGATCAATCTGTGAAAGATTCAGCTCAATCGGTTGAAAACTGAGCTGGCGCAAATGAGTTGAAGGTTTGTATGGGATTCTCAGTCCAAATATATGGGAAATTGAATGACCTCCAGTCTCTCATACAGCACGCCGGTTTGGCGAGTTCGATTTGGCTCAGAATTGAAAGAATAGTAGTTGATACCCTAATGAACAACTTTGTAGAAGACCATATCATGATGAAACTTAATTTAGTTGCGGTTTTAGCCAAAGAAACCAGAATGAGGACATCTTCCCCGTTTACTCTCGGTTGTTACATGCAGCACGTGTTTGCCGTTCGAAACTTGCTCACTACATCATAGGCGGCTATGTTGTCCTTCATTTCCCTTGCTCTCGCATGTGTATCAAGACAATGTAGAATCGTGCCTTGAGATAGTGGTCGGAGTCGATGTTGGCGCCACGATAGGTCCTGACGTCGATAATGTCGGAGAAGTGCCGTCCGTCAATCAGAACGTGGTCGATTTGAGATTCCGTCTGCTGTGGTGATCTCCAGGTGTAACGATAAGGGAGGCTGTGTTGGAAAAAGGTGCTACGTATGGCCATATTTTTGGAGGCGGCGAAATCAATGAGTCGTAGGCCGTTTTCGTTCGTCTGCTGGTGGGCGCTGAACTTACCAATCGTCGGTCTGAATTCCTCCTCCTGGCCTACCTGAGCGTTCAAATCTCCTATGATGATCTTGACGTCGTGGCTTGGGCAGCTATCGTACTCGCGTTCGAGCTGCGCGTAAAATGCGTCCTTGTCATCATCAGTACTTCCGGAGTGTGGGCTGTGCACGTTTATTATGCTGAAGTTGAAGAATCGGCCTTTGATCCTCAACCTGCACATTCTTTCGTCGATCGGCCACCAACCGATCACGCGCCTCTGCATATCACCCATCACGATGAAAGCTGTTCCCAGCTCGCGTGTGTTGCCGCAGCTCTGGTAGATGGTATGATTACCTCTAAACGTTCGCACCATGGATCCTGTCCAACACACCTCCTGCAGCGCTACGATGCCGAACCCGCGATCCTTCAGTAGATCGGCGAGTATGCGGGTGCTCCCAATGAAGTTGAGAGATCGGCAGTTCCACGTACCGAGTTTCCAATCGCAAGTCCTTTTTGTTCGCTGGGGTCGTTGCCGTTGGTCTCGGTTCGTATTATTCTGTTGCTGATTTTCCGTTACAATGTTTTTTTACGGCTGGCTCGTAGGGCCTGACACCAACCCCCTACTTTCCGGAGGACCATAGTGCACAGTTGAGCTTAGAGTCCTTCCCTGGCACACGGACGTAGATCAGCCGCCCCTAACATGGGGATCAGACGCTGTTGTGAGCCGCTCCTCCTGGAGAACAGACGCTCAGGTTTGCCGAAGCAAACCCCCCCTTCCCTGTCAGCCTACGACCAAAGTTCCCACCGGGGTTGGTTACCCGATCTTCCCTAAGGTTGCTCATAGTTTCCGGCCGGTACCGCGTGGAGGTAGGGATAGGAGTTGCTGGGCAGAGGCTAGTGGATCACAATGGGATCTGAATTGCGCAGCATACCCAGCCTTTACCGTGCCAATGTAATAAACAACAACAACAACAACAAAAACAACAAAAATAATAATAATAATAATAAAGGAAGAAGAAGAAAGAAAAAAGAACATCGATTTAAAATATTACCCAAAGCTAGGTGAGAGGCAACCACGCTTTAGATACCACTAAACTACTGACACCGCTTCTCACTTGCAGGCAGGGACGTGCAATTTCGAAAGGAAAACATGACGCACGAAAGCTGTAGCAAATCGTTTCCCATGCGACGGGACTGCTGCAATGCTTCATAGCTCACACTGCAACACTTTCGTTCATTATTGCTACTGAAACAAGTGTGTTTGAAAATTGAAGTGAAACACTTTGAATTTTCGTTTCAATTGTGGGTCATTGAAAAATTTCAATGTGCTAAAAACACTATTTAAAACAATTTTTCAAATAGTGGTGCACGCCAATAGAATGATCATTTTGTTCTATGAAAAAGGAACACAAGTTCGACCGCTTAAATCCAATTAACCGGCGCCTGTTACCATTAAGAGACTAACGCGCAAGAGTGAGACACTACTGCTCTGCCGAGTGAAGCACAAGCAACGCCACCCCGAAGAGAGACTACCGAGTGTTACGATGAATGAGAACGTTCTCCGAATCGAAAAGAAAGACTCGAATAGTGTGTCAAACAGATAAAGTGACTCATTCAAATGTTGCATGAAAGTGTCTCATTGAAACAAAATTAAACGCCTCTGCTTGCAGGCACTCATTTGTGATTCGCCAACAGCTCTGAGGGTTTCGCTGTTTGCGGATAAAGGTCTTGGACGCAGTGTATCTTTATTCTGAGTTAGCGACGGAATATTGTTTTAACCCAGAAAGAAAAGGGTTTTCAGGGGAAAATGGGGCATAATGGGTATTGTCAGTAAATGATTCTCAGAACGAATTATGCCCCATAAAATGCATCGGTCCATTCTACATTAGGAAAACAATTCTACATCAGTAATATTAGACCATGGTATGTCACACATAAGCTGAAGAGAGAAATGTTGGTACATAATCTTGTGTAGCTCACATGCGTTTCATGCATACACAAATCTATAATGGCTGTGTATGTAGAGCTCAATAATCTACAATAATTTTAACCAGAGCCTTCAAGATACATACTCAGGAATGTTGTCAAGAAATTAACTTCATTCTGTTTGAAATAATATTGATATCAGAAGCTAACAGAAGTTTTAAGCATGCAAATAATAGTAATTGTTGTTTATGTACAGTTCTGTGGAAACCAAGGCATGGCATCAGGTATCAATAGGTCGACTTCAGAGGTATGACTTCAGTTAGGTCATCAAATATACTGAGGTATTTTTTGTATATAAGTTTACAGAGCAGTCTCCAGAGATGTTGGAGATGATCATCGAGGGTCTTCCTCCGCGTCATGATCTTAGTCCTTGACCTCCTTTCGTAGGACATTTGGGGACAGGAGCTGGCGATAAGGAGAGAGTCCTTGATGAGGAACTTGTGGGGATATCAAAGTCCCTTAGCGCAGGCCCCAGATCTGGACAGAGTTTCGAACTTGGCCTTAAAAGTAACTATTGCAGAGGATCCCAGGATGTTCAGGTCTGCTATGAAGAAATGCCAGGACGAGAAAGTTTCCCCAGAGGTTTGGAAGCAGCTAAGCCTGGTTCTTTTGCCAAAGGCGGGGACACCACCTGGAGACCCGTCGGCATATATAGCCCTCTGGTATATAATCTTTGAAGCCTTGTAAAGTAATTCGTTTCAAACAACACACTTTTATCTGTGAGGGGATATCCGACGATCATGTGCTGAGGGTCTCTACTTATATTGACCTATCGCGTCGATACGTGGTTGGTTATATATTAAAACGAGTGGTGTATCTCAAAAGATCAGAAAACTGGTCGCAATGACAAGTTACCCTGCAGAAAATAAGCATAAGAGACATCAACAACCAAGCGTTTCCATGATTTTTTTTATACTCCTTAGAAACGCCTGGTTGATAACAAATTAAAAATTATTGTTATCATTTCTCCCTTTGATGTGCGTTCTAAACGATGACCCCTTGTTTTCATCCGAAGCCGCGGATAGGTCAACCGCTATATAGATAAAGTCAGTTTGCGTTCTTTTTCTGTAGCACTGTCAACAATGCGTGACGTAAGGCACAAGAGATTACCGATGATCGACCTGCTCTACATTAATTTATATTGCATATTGATTGTCATTTAGATGTGAACATAGTGGGACTAGTAATATGCATGTGCTTGAACACGGACACAGACACACAACAACCTTTTACATATTGATAATATTACTTACGACATTCATGATGCGGTGGCTTGTTTGTTTTTATTTGAAGAATTAATCCACGGGTAGATATACATCTCCTATTCTAATTCAATGCAAAAATTATTAGGTGGCGGAGTTTTTGTGTTCTTCCTTTAGAAGGAATTTGGTCCCTACATAAGCTAATCTAGCATTTGATTAATAAAAACAATGCCTTTCGTGTGGATAATTAACCTAAATAAATAACAGTAACCTAAACAGCCGTTCTACGCATAATTGTCCCATGTTATATAGGATTCACATATAACATGGGACAATTGGACGTACGTACAGTAAAGTGCCTACGAATTTGTATACAAGCCTAGATGCAAGCTACATAAATTATAAACAGTTCTATAAAGACAACTTAAGCTAGCAAGAGCTCGGTTCCAATAATGAAGAATGAAACCTTCTTTCATATTGTGTCAGTTTTGATTACATCCAACAGATAGTGTGAATTCAGCTCCGGTATCTGTCATGTGCAAAGATTACACTAGAGACGGGTACAGTAACTTTGATAACTATTTAAAACTCTTACCTTGCGCTGTGTAAAACTGCCGCAATGAATGTAACTTTTCAAATTATAATTATCATCATAGTCATGGAAACTTTACCAATCATCGCCACCCACCCACCTTTGGACGACACTTTGCAACTTATGTGCCCTGCCTCAAGCAACAGCACCATCGTATAGTGAAGAAAATTGCCCCATTTGTTCATCGCTGCTCAATTGTAGAGCTTACACATTCCACCCCACCGCCACACCAGACGATGCATTCGCCGGCGATCACAGTGGACGTCGAAGTGAGCCCTCGCACTTATCTAAGCACCCCTCTGAGGCACGTGTACACGGTCTGGTCCGGGAGGAGAGAAAACTTTTTCTATGAAATCAAAACAAACAATCAGGTCAAAGCGAACGACAACGAAATGAGGCCGTTTCATCCTGTTGCTCCCACCCACGCGCGGTACAGGGAGGACTAACATTTCTCTTTGGGTACGGCTATCCGTGGCGGTCGCCCCATCATCGGTCGGTAGTCGGCAAAACAACTTGCTGCACAACGACAGACCTTGATTTGGTAACTTGTATTCAATCTTGTCTTATACGTTCGTGTAGACCGGCGTGATGAATAAATCGTCAGATGATTCAGCGTAATGCTTTGTGCTATGATGGTGACTAACTTTTTGTTTGTAGATGACTGGATTTTTTGTTTCCTAATTCGAAAATTAATCAAAATAACATTAAAATGCAAAATACTAGAGAAAAAACTCAAGACTTCGACCCTAAAATTCTGCTCTAATCTTCGTCACTTCATACATAAGAAAAGGAATTTGTATAGAGGGGGCGAAGACTAGAGCATTGACGAAGATAACTACTTATAAGACTGGTTAATACTGGTGGAAAAGTTTAGCTCAAACCCAATTCATTGGTAAATCATCAAATAGCAACTAAGAATTGTGCTGTTCATAACGCTTGGGAATGCTTATACATAGAAGGAAAATTTTCTTAAACAAGGAATAAACCATTATGATCGTGTACCGACTTTTCGAACCCTCTGAGCAGAATACTCTCTTCGAATGAGTGTAATCAGTTTCGTACCTTTTAATTCCACCCTAATGGCTTATCCTTTGACAGATACGCGTATTTCGACTACCAATTGTAATCTTCCTCAGTGTCAGTTATCCAGTGGATTACAAGTTGAAAAGGATTAAAGGGATTATAAGTGGTAGTCGAAATACGCGTATCTGTCAAAGGATAAGCAATTAGGGCGGAATTAAAAGGTACGAAACTTATTACACTCTTTCGAATAAACCATTGTTTTTTCAATTCTAATAAGAGTTTTGGAATAAAAAAGATCAAAAGTATTCAATTATTGGAGAGTAAACAAAGCGTAGCATAAATATGATAATTAAAATCCACTTCCGTAGAGATGCACAGATCATATGAAGTAACTTTAAACAATAGACGATTTATTTTCAGACATACCGGGAAACTGTTGCCACGCATCGGCTCAATAATTTAATCCCATTCGCAACATAAACGGCATATGAGCGGAAGCCTGCCCAAGCCAAATGCGATGCCCCTTGGGTAACAAACAGGCGAAAAATAAAATCCTCTGATTTAATCCATGTATTGTGCTGCGGATCTGTTTCCATAAAATAGAATGAGCAGGGGCTTGTGGCATCCTACACGTTGAAAGCCGCCAACACTACATAAAATTCCTATGATTTTCAATTGTGGCTTGTTATGCCAGTTACCAGATTATATGGTTTCACGAAGTATGGTTTCAATTACATTGATGTGTCAAAACAATGTACCTTTCGAAAAAAAGTAGATAATCGTGATAAGCTGTCAAACTGAAACATTTACAGTCGCATCAGAGTAATAAAATCTTTCCAGGAAATTATATATCTGAACCCAAAGCCCATATCTCCACTAAAATAATGAGTCAGGATAGTGAGTCCTCACTTATTTTCAGTTCTTGAGAAATTTACGAGGCCCGTGACCCCCAAATTGAGAACTAATTCGCAACACTAACATACTGGTCACATTGCTCTGATAATAATGATGCCGATAACACTGTCTGACAAAAAAAAACTTTTGCCGTGATCAGAGACCCCATTAGTAGGGCATAAAAGCGCATGGAAAATGTAGAAAAATGCCATTTTCAAATCTGTTGGAGCACCCCTAGAAACTTTTTGAGATGAGTTTGAAATTTATTCATTTTTGAAGGTTCGACAAGAGCTTTAGAAATCATCATAAACACATTTGAAATACAATATCTTTGGAATGCAGTTTTGTGCACCGCTGAAATTTTCACAGATCTGAGAAGCAACTTTGATAAATAACTAGTCAAAATTTCTACCAATTACGACATTCCGTTTCATTGATACATATCCGCGAAGGCTTAACTCTGACTTAAATAGTGAAAATCTTTTAGGTTTTTTTTTTTAATCTAATCCCATAAAGCACGCCCATATTCATATCCATTTAAAAAACTTCTATGCGTTAACGCCGTGTAGCGTCAGTCTTTCGAATACTTCGAACGCCTCGGAATATTAGATGGATTTCCGCTCCAGTAGGAGAAAACGTTTCTTTACAAGTTTTCCACCAGGTCACTAGATGTGACGTCCATTTTCTAGTGTTAATGTATTTTTCAGTCTCTGACTGAAGAAGATGAAAATTGTATATCAAACATCTGGATTAACTAAGTATGATTCTGGAAATCTATACGAGAAATTTTAGGATCTGATTACAAAGGATCCACAGGAAGAAAGCTAGATTAGTTCATTGAGGTCAGCATGAGTGTTTTAAGGAAAAACTTTTCCAAATAAATTTAATTTTCTAATTGCAGTTTTTAAAAACTTTTTTGTCGCTTATGAAAATGAACATAGTTTATTGTAACATTTGACATCAAATGTTTTTTTCATAATCATGTTCAAATACCAATAAACTGAGATTTTGAATGCGATGGATTAGGATCACAATTCAGGCAAAATTACAGTTCGTCAACTTAATTCAAGGAACTCAAGGAAGTATTTAGTTTTGATCGAATTTCGATCGATATATCGCATATGCATGAGGATACTTTTTAATGATTTGGTGTGTACCTAAGTAACCGTTCCAGAGTGCTTGACCTGGTAAATATCAAGCAGTTCCATGTTCTTAAAAATTGAAATACAATGCGGAAAATATATTCAAATTCTAACGACCTCTTCATTGAAACAAATTTGTACTATTTGGACTAAATAAATTATATATGAGACGAGTTACTCAGTGCTTCTGGATAGATAGTATTTCACACTATATTAACAAATAGGGTCTAGGACTATTTAGGCAGGAGCACCTATTTTGGGCACTTGCTGCTATAACTCAGTCTATTCCAAACCGATTGACTTGAATTGTTGCATATAGCTAGATACTATGCGTATCTGATCGTGTCCCAAAAATCAAGTCAAACGGTTCTAAATTGACTGAGTCATAGACTAAAGTGCCTAAAATAGGTGATACTGCCCAAATGGTCCCAGACCCTATGCCACTGGAACTAATAAAGAAATTTTACAATAATGGGGGACATTATTGAGCTTGAAATAAAGATTGGAAATATTTTACTACATAACAAATTTAATTAATTTCATAAAAGTGTCTTCATTGGTAATGCCTCAACATACACATTCTGTATTGTGAAACTAACTAAAATGTGATGGAAACAACGATTACTAATAGTAAATAGAGAATGTTTTCATTTTTGGCTTGCATTTTTTAGGGTTGTATTGTTTTGAACAGTCGTGAACTTAAACCATGTTTTCTACGCAATGCCAGCTTCAATTCATTGTATTAAAATAGGTTTGTTTTATTCAATAAAGTTATCAATTTTACCACCTTGGTATGGCTAGGAGGTTCTTCGAAACATTAAGTGAATACAGACAACCCACGAAAACACTGGACACGTTTTTTTTTGTGCTGATCGCAAAATATAAATGTATTAGATTTTATTTTTATTTTTACACAGGCCGGTTTGAAAAATCGACCGGATTTTCTTCTCGAAAATTTGAATTCAATTATTTAGATTATAAGTGTAGCATTTCACAGTCAAATCAAAGTAAAATAATTATTTTGTTATTATTAGATAAGGATAGGGGCTTGCTTTTTGTGAATGAATTAAGAGAAAACTTCAAGGATTTGTACTATATAAGTCATATATGATTCTTCCCGGATATGCATCAATGAAATGGAATGTAGTAATAGGCTGAAATTTTGACTAGTTATTTATCAAAGTTACTTCTCAGATCTGTGAAAATTTAAGCGGTGCACAAAATTGCATTTCAAAGATATTGTATTTCAAAAGTGTTTATGATGATTTCTAAAGCTCGCGTCAAACCTTCAAAAATGAATAAAATTCAAACTCATCTCAAAAAGTTTCTAGGGGTGCTCCAACAGATTTGAAAATGGCATTTTTCTACATTTTCCATGCGCTTTTATGCCCTACTAATGGGGTCTCTGATCACGGCAAAAGTTTTTTTTTGTCGAACAGTGTAATACCCATCGTCGCTGGGGCCCGTGGCACAATTGGTCACACGTTTGCTTCATAAGCAAATGGTCATGGGTTCGATCCCAGCCCCGGCACTTTCGTCAGTTGCTCATTCCCCCTGAGAGCAGCTGACACTGACCCTCTTCTGTGCATATGGCTCAAATGGGCCCGGATACTTGGACATCGGCGAACGGCAACTCATAATGGACCCCTAATCGGACTGGAAAAAAGGAACAACTAACAGCCACACATCAACACAGGGAAAAAACCTACTCAGTGGCTGAGTTGGTCCTCGTGGATCCTCGTGCTCATCATTCTACCATGATAGGGTGAAAGCAGCGCAACGGCAACCAGTTCGATATAGTACAATTAGAATAGAATACATTTAGGCGCTGTAAAGTGTAATTACAGCTTCCAATGAACTACCCGCTTTGCGCGCAGCCACAGTTGATCAGCAGAAGTAAATCAATTTAATTTTGTATGGCGAAATGCATCTTAACTTGAATTACTTGAAATACAAAGCTTTTCCCGAAAAAATATTTGGTAGGCTTAATAGTGGTCACCATTGTGCACAACCACTACCAAATATTTTTTCGAATAATGTGTTCCACTTTGAAGAATTTGCCTTTAGATGGTATTCGCCATACAATATTTTTGCGATTTACTTTTAGCGATTTTTCGCGCATAGAAGCTAGCGCCACATTGGTCGATGCGGAGAGTAGGAAAACAGCCGATGTAGTTAATTCATTGGAATTGCACACGCAGTGCTCTAGTGGACAAAAGAGATGTAAATTAGGTTAACCCTTATGTGGCCGGCAGGGTACCCGGGTACCCAGCACCCATTTAAAATACACGGTGTAGAAAAAAGCAAAAAGTTTGCCGGCCACATAACGGTTAAAAAAATACCCGTCGTCACCCTATATAGTAGATAGTTTAAATTTTTCAATTTAACGATTAAGCCTTCGTGCCAAACACTATCGAATGTTGTTTCTAGTAGTGCTACCCCACTGGAAGAACCTTCAGATTTATTGGAACGAATAAAATTCGTTACCCGTAAAACTTGATGAGCAGTCGAATGTCCGAACTGCTCATTTACAAAAATAGAACTTTGATCAATGTGAATCATCATTCTATTTAAAATGAGTTTTTTCGAAAGGATTTATATTAGGCTTTAATTGGAACAACTTTAGCATTTTTCCATTTTTAAGGAAAGTATGTCAATTGAAAACATTTGTTAAATATATTTAACAAAAACGATAAGATACTTACCGTCGATGGGGGTGACAATGCATTGCAATGGGTCTGGGGGGGTGAGATTGGGTCAAAACAGAGAAACATAAAATTTGATATAGCTCATCAACTATCGCTAATTTATATTGAAAACTTTATATCAGTGTCTTAATTTGTCAAATTGCAGTCATAACCACCGACGTCCAGTGGCTCCTGCGTCGTAGATTTGATTTTATTTTGATTATCGTCTCGACAACAGAAGTGCCACTCTCTGAAGTTAAAGCGACGAAAAATTCATTACCTCGCTGTCTGCTGAATTTCAACCACCCACTGATATTCAATGTCAGCATATTCATATTCAATTCATATTTATGGTTTAGGCACAATTTGAAAGCAAAAAGTGCTGCTGGTGCATACCATGCACCTAAAGCAAGCATAATAAATATAATTAGGGCGACACATCGTTAATTGCGTGCCTTAAACAGCCTAAAATCACAAAAATGCAATTCCAATTTAAAAAAGTCAAACTCATATTCACCGAGCTCGCGGTGAAGATCAAAACTGAACTTCAGCCACAGTTGATTACACTACGAGGCGCCGCTCTCATTGTCTTGCTTTCTCTTTGTCATGTTCGTTCTCGGCGTCATGCTGTTGGATGACTGCATTCGAGTATGTATTGGTGTTCGTTTTCGCACTGATTGAACATCATTCGGCTGAATTTTTAAGCCACTGTTTAGCAATATGTAATCGTTTTTTTTTTGTTAAATGTGTGGCTTAACTTATATAATGAAACTACTAGTAAATCACTCTGAAAAAAATTCTCCTTCGTAATGCTTCACACAAGTACCTAACCATAAATTTTCTTATAAGTGGTTAGCTGTAGGTATTACCTGGTTGAGGCAACGAAAAAAGCGGGCTGACAATGCACTTTTTATTAAAAAATTCAATATTTTCGACCCTATGTCTAAATATTAAGAACTAGCTGTCCCGGCAAACTTTGTCTTGCCAAGCTGTGGTGGATTGACAACTGTTGAGGTCATAACGTCACCGCACTCTAGATTGGTTTCATTTCAATCGTGTTGATTTCCTTCCCAGCTCACGATAATCAGTACTTTATCAATTTTCTTACTTTTCTAGATGATTTTCGTAACTTTTTGTACATATAAACACAGCCACCATGAATACGAATCCAACCATGCAAGAATCATCCTGATCGGTTCAGCCGTTTGTGAGTTTTGTTGCCTCAAAGGAACTTCAAACTCATTTTTATATATATAGATAGATAGATAGATAGATGGGGGTGAGATTGGGTCAAGCAAGTTATCGAGTGCACATAACCTTAACTAAAAATTCAGCTTGTTATCCAGTCCCCATTTGACGTTAGAGTGGTGCCATGCTTACCGTGTCTTCATAAAAGCACGCTTTTTTTCGAAAATATGTCGAAGAAGTGTCAAGCGAGTGTGTTCATACGTTTAGTGCCTAAAATAATTTATAACAATAAATCCATGCGTTTAAACAGCTCCTCTGATCATCAGCTAATCTTTATCAATATCGTAAGCTCAAAAAAAAAAACTTGAGAGCGTGTTCTTCTCCACTCAAGTTAAGGAAATATCGTGAAACAATCAGACGTGTGTGGCATCCAGGAAATACCAGGGCCATAAAACCGGTAACATGACACAATTTCGGAAGACGAACGAACGTCGAAAAATGTCATGTTTTTTTTTCATAAATCTTTCAATGCGCTTCTCCCTCATTGTAATCCCCCCTCCTCTCATGGAGGTTGCAACCTTAAATGAGGATGATTAGGGGCTGTCCATTAATTACGTAAGGGAATTTTTGCGATTTTTCGACACCCCCTCCCCCCTTGTAAGATTTTTTGTATGGAAAGCCGATTGTGCGATATTTGCCAGAAAACCATTCGCCAGAATGCCATTGGCCAGAAAGACATTTGCCAGAAAATACCATTTCCCAGAAAACCGTTTGCCAGAAAGAACCATTTCCCAGAAAACCATTTGCCAGAATGTACCATTCCCCAGAAAGTACCATTTCCCAGAAATTTTCCAAAGCTCTCAATCCAGAAGTGTTCCCAATTGAATGATAATTTAAAACATTCTTAATGAAAAATAATTCGTGTTTTTTATTTGTTTGGGATCGATTAGCCCACGATAACGATTGTAAAAATGTGAAATGTTTTTGTTCAGATTAATATGCGAAAGTTAAATATTTTTTTGAACTGATGTAAGAGCAAACAAGAAATGGTTTTAAAGTAACTTTGGAAGAAAAGCCAATAGTTTGAAGAAGAACAAATCAATCTGAAACAAAAAATTGATGTGAACTCAAACCTTTCAAACTTCACAATACATTAAATCTTTTTTGTAATTAAATTATTTTATTGATATGCGCAATTTCAATTCGAACATTTCCACAGATTTGCCATGTGGACAAGTTGATCATGATGTGGATCCAATTGATCAAATATTGTTTTGACGGAATTTGATCGATACTCATCAAAAATTTTCCTTTCTTTAACTCATAGGATGATCTTTCCAGCTTTTACTGATATGCAATTTTTGTCTTTATTTATACTTTTTTCAAAGATTCCCTGCTTTCAATTGAAAGTTATTTTTAAAACTTATTTTTAACAATAACTACATATAGCATGATTACTTTAAATCATAACTTTTGTGCCAACAGGAAAATTACCCGGAATTGTTGATCACACACTTTAGTCAATCGAATACCATAAACAAAAACCTTTTGGAGCAACGAGTAAAATATACAGAAACAATAACTTAAGTGACGGTTTTACCTATACCATTAGCCTGACTGTCACTGCCCGAAAGCCATTACCCCCAATATCACAAGCTTGAATGTACCATTAGGCTGAATATCACTTGATCAAATGCTATAAAAAGCTTGTTCTTGAAGAAATAAATTCTAATAATTCCAGCAGTTTTTTCCTTGTTTTAATCATCTGCTGTTCTTTCTGAATGAACTTAGTTTATTTGCGACATTTCTAACCAATATATTCCCTTATCACGGTGGTTGTAACATGTGAGCTTAACATATTTGGGCTTATGGTATTACGGCTAATGGCGCTCCGGCTACTGTAATAGAATCTTAATATCAATGGTGTAAGGGCATTCGACTGAAGGCCGTTGGGTCGAATGTCATTTGGTCGAAGCTCATTAGGTCAAAAAGTTATTTTGTCGAATGGCCATATTTTTTTCATTTTCTCTTTTTTTTTTGCTGTTAAGATAATTGTTGAAGTTGGAGCTACTGCATATTACCCATGAATTTGTCCTTCTTAAACAATAATCGGGTTAAAGATCTGTCATTTTTTTCAATAGTTAACTATTAGTTCCGCAATACCAATATTGCTTTATGGTTCTAACATAATCAACCATTTATGCCAAAAACTAATCTTGCAATGAAATTAGAAAGAACAGCCTGTGTTTAGAAGAAGGAAAAATTCACTATTTGAACTAGAGAGAATAGTTTCGTTGTAGAAAAATTGCTTTTTGCACTGAAACCGTTGATGTTCAACTAGTGAATTTTGCCTTCTTTTAAACATAGGCTGTTCTTCTTAGTTAGTAAGACTAGATTTTGATATTGATTGTTGATTACGGTAAAACAATAAGGCAATATGTATTAATATTACACACTTAATTTTGATTACCGTGTTCGGTAATTTTTTGACGAAATTAGAATAGCTGAATATATCTGTAATGGATTGTTTAAATTTTGCACCCGTTTTCGACAGTTGGAGTACTGAGCGTCAGTAAAATCGTTTACCGAAACTACTGAAATCATACTGCTGTTCTAATTTCGTCAAAAAAGTACCGAACCGTTGACCATTCGGCCTGATTGACCAATCCAAATTCCTGTGTGGTAGTGGTTTGTGTTCAGATTTCCCGTGTTAATCTATCTGTCAGAACTTTGTAAACATCTTTTGTTCTCACTTATATGGATAAGTTTGCAGTAGGTTTCGTGAGACTTTTTTTTGACAACTCAATGGACTTCGGTCAGCAGTATTTTCATCATACCAGATGTTTGTGGACCTATGCACTTATAGCCTAGTTACATCGAAGTCTCGCGCTTAGGATCATATAGGCATATCTGCAGTGATCGATTTCTCTTCATCGATTTTCTCTTTGCTCAATAACTACCGGTGAATCATTTCCAGTGGTTTTCGTTGTTCTAGCCCTAGTCGTTCTTTATCGAAACAAACCAAGATCATCCTAGCAGTGAACATATTGAATTATTGTAAAAGATTGAAGCTGATGACATTTTTCATGTCAATGAACTAAAATATATCCACCAAATTCTCACAATCAAAATGGAAAATGGAGAAAATTTTTATTTGCCCGAAAGTACCATTTGCCAGAATGTACCAATCCCCAGAATTTAATATTTAATAATAAATTCTGGGGATTGGTACATTCTGGCAAATGGTACTTTCGGGCAAATAGTATTCTGGCAAATGGTACATTCTGGCAAATGGTTTTCTGGCGTTTGTCATTCTGGCGAATGGTTTTCTGGCGAACGGTTTTCTGGCAAATATCGCACAATCTGGAAAGCCAAATATTTTTGTATGGCGCGTAAGATTTCTCAAATCCCCCTCCCCCTATAAACCCTTACGTAATTAATGGACAGCCCCTTATGGTGGCTAAAAATGGCGATACAACATATAAACTTTATTTTATCAAATTTCAACTAATTTTTCGATTGTATTAGCCCTTTTAGGTGGATTAATCATCTTTTAAAATTACCTAAGATTTTATTCGTCATGATTACATTATATTTTAAGTAGGTATACTAGATATGATCAATAAAATTAACTTGTATTCTTAGATAGGCGACTTCGAATACTTTGGCCCATTCTCACCCCCTCTAAGGGGTGAGATTGGGTCAATTTTCAATCATTTGTAGTTTAGTAGACAATTCATATAATGTGATACTTTCTTGCTAAGCTATCATTAGCATATAGAAGAGTATACATAGGGGGATTAGGGGCATAATGGACACCCCAAGCAAATGAGTATGTTAGGCCTGTATAACAGACAAAATTTTAACATATTATCAGTTGGCTTACAACTTTAACTTGTTTCCTACGTATTTCAATCATTTACAGCTGGTAGATTGTCATTATTGTGAAGAAATAATGAATTAAAAACCATATGTTTTTTGGGGCTGGCAGGAAAGGTACGGGGCGAAATGGACACCCATCGGGGCATAATGGATACCCCTGCATATTTTATGCTGTATCTTTGAGAATATCGATCAGTTAAGTAATTTATCAACGGAAATCAATACCACAGATATAATACTCCATCTTAGATGAGTTTACATAACTTCAGTGTGTTCTGATTAAAAATATAATACTTCGTCCATTGCTAAATCTACGAATACATGTAGATAAGCTAACAAGGTGCTTTATTTTTTTTTCTCGCGATTAGCGGAGACGGTTTGTCCGGTGCTACGCCATCCGGTTCGTTCTTCCGCGGGTGAAAAAGTGTCAATGATTGATTTTGCGAAGATTTGTGAGAGATTTGGTGGGTGCTACGCCTCAAGTATGAGCCATTTTACGAAGTGACAACAATGTTGATGATGATATTGATTTTCACGGGTTATTGGACGCTACCTCCTGTCAAAATTCATTCATTAAATCGGCTCGTAAAATGGACTATTGAAAATTTCGACTCCAGTCCATGTTTTATGATAGAAAGTGCTAAATATTTTGATTGCGAAAATGAAAGTGCGTTCTAATAAAAAGTTTTCTCCGCTGCTCTTTTTTTCGCGATTCCGGTCGTGGAGTGACAGCCGGTACTACGTGTTCCGGAGAGTTCAGTAGTTTCGTGTCGTAGAATCAGTCGGGACCGGGAAAAGTCAAAAGTGCCGAAACTCGTTGTTGTTCTCGCGTTTTGTCGTGTGCCGCTACCGCTACCAATTGTCCGGCAGACGCAGATTGGAAATTCAGCATCACGGGGATCATCAAGAATATCTTCGGACCGCACAAGCTAAATGGGTGAGAGCTTTCCAATATTCACCATATTCCATTCAGCATCATTATTTACATATTCCTAAATTTCTCAATCATATTTAACACATATTTGGAGCGTTTGGTACGGTATGTCAACGCATCCCTCCTCCCCTGCAGATTCTAGAATTGCTTCGACGGAAAACAATCGTTTAAACTCGAGACAATTCGAAGAATCATCTTTGCGGCAAATACAACGCAGTAGGCCTGGCCGCTTTGACGCTGGCACCATATTATTGATATGCTGCCAGCCTCAATATTGACAAGAAAAGTAATCGGGTCTAATCTAACCTGATTACTTTCCAGGATGCTTTCTCGTACTGGCTGCGTTTGTATTAAATTAGAATTAGATTAGATTAGAATACATGTAGATAAGCTAACATTTCACTTGTTTGTATGGTGGACACACTAAATCACTTGTAATACCTTATTTGCTGCTGCTTCGAAATTATAAGAAATCCGTCATATGAAAAACATACTTCAATTTCAATGATATTTTGGTTATTTTGAAGGATTACAAAAGGTACTTTTGAAAAATAGAACAATGACTTGTTCTTTTACACTTATGCATTGAAAGTTTTACATAAAAGTCAACGGTTTCGGCAAAAACAGAGGTGTCCATTTCGCCCCAGGTGTCCATTATGTCCCTAATCCCCCTACCAAATAAAAAGTTATTCCGACTTCAACTGCATGTGTTATTTAACAAACAATCTTTTAGTATCCTTTTTTGACCCATTCTCACCCCCAACGACGATACTGGAAGTTTTTTGATGAGAATATAGACATTTCCATCATCACCCAGAGTTTTCATATTCTTAAACTTCCTAATAATAAATCCCACTTCGTCCAAATCAGTGAACCCAATGAATTGTCGAAAATGTTCTCATGATTGAGAATATTTTCGAATTCGCGGGCAACCTGATATCCAATTGGACTAGTGAGTTAATTTCCTTCTGAAGATCCTGCCAAATAACTTTCAAAGCAGGGTCTCGAATTCGTGGAATCGTCTTCTTCTCACTTTTTCAAGACGAATCAGAAGTTTCAGATCGGCGTCAATAATAACTGAGTCGAATTTGACTTTACACTTTGGTATTGACGCGTCTCTTGCTTCGACTATGGTATTAGTCAAAGTTTCGAGGCCATTGTCAATATCAAAATGTGATTCCAATGAAATATTAACATCTAAATGGCTATCGATGAATATTTTATGTGTATCCCAGTGATAATTGAAAGTACAGCTGATGGGATTAAAAAATCGCTTTATGGGAAATTTGAAATGTTACAGGAAGATGGTCAGAATCGAAGTCAGTTAGTAACCAATTGGCTACAATGCTGATTTGAGTCAGTTAAGATCAAATCAATTACTGAGGGATTTCTAGCAGAAGAAAAATAAGTGGGGCTATCGGGATATTGACATGAAAAATACATTGAATATATCATCAATTAAAATCGTGCCGATGGAATTGGACTGAAGATTATTCCACGCGCATTGTTCCGCATTAAAATCATCAATTATGAAAATGTCGTCCTATTGCGAGTAATTTTTTGCAAATCGGAATTAGGAAAATCTATTTGCTGGCCAGTGCAAGTATGTTTACCAATGGTTGCTTCAAGAGAAACACCGAAAGTTTCAAAAATTTTGATTTCAAATGATGAAAAAATTGGTGCCTGTGAATGATGATAGCAACTCAACTCAACAGCCACATGGGCATAGGTAGCACGATTCGTTTGAACAAAATTAGAAAAATTTTATCCACTCCACTGATGGAGGGTACATTATTCGCTCCAAGGTTAGTTTCGTGGATAACTACCTCCGGCGGATAGGTAACCGTTAATTGATGGAAGAATTTGTGTTGTGAGAAATTGTACCTGCAGAGTTACGGGAACGATTAGCGTTCCCATTCATCTGCCGAGTACGTGATTCCACAACTTTTTTGCGGGTAGGGCAATCCCAAATGTTGGTTGCCTCCGCAATTCGAACAATTAAATTTTCTGGAATATTCCTTTACCGGTCAATTGTGAGAAGAACCTCCACAATTCATGAATTTAGCATCCATGTGGCAATGTTCCGTTTCATGTTCCCAACTGAGTCGGGTTCTGGAAATTTACACCAGTCTTACGAAAATGTTCCCATGTCACTTGGACATGAAACATTTTCTTCGCCTTGTCCAAATATTTCAAGTTATTTAGATCACTTTTGTTGAAGAGAAATAAATAAAATTTTTGGAAGACACCCTGCTGAGAATTTTCAGAGCGGGTTCTCTTTTTCATTTTTATTATTTGGACTGGAGTGAATCAAAGTAATTAGTTGAGTTCATTTTTAATCTCATCAAGCGATTTATCATCACTTGAGAGACCTTTTGATAAGACTGAACAAGCGTGCAGACCTGTCTACGTGTATGAAAAACGTATGCGTCTTCTCAGTAAAGTACTTGAGAAGGAGACCTGATCTTTCAGGGCTTGCGGCAATACACGGTAGTCTCTTTTCCTAGCAATTTGGAAAGAAACCTTGATGACCCTTAATGAGTTCAAGATCTTCTTCTTCTTCTTTATGGCTCTACGTCCACACTGGAACTTGGCCTGCCTCGCTTCTACTTAGTGTTCTTTGAGCTTTTCTGCCCAAGCTCTACTTGATTCTCTTTAAGATTTCCTGCCCAAAACCAGCAAACTCACAGACGCGGACCACGATTGGCAGCACCCGTTGTTTGTTTAGCAGAAATTGAAATGCCTGGGCTAGAGGCACTTTAAATATGCTGTTCCTTTAAATAGTTCAGAGTTTTATAGGGATTACTAATTTCAACAGAATTTTCATCTGAAATAATTGTTTTATTAGAAGCATCCTTTTTTTTTGAGAAAAATTAAAAAATTAACCAGTAAATGTGTGAGTGAAAAGTATAAATCTTACAACTACATGGTTTTTACTAAGAAACATATAATACAAGAATATAGTAATTTTGTTTAGCCATTATTTCTGTATTGTGAATTTCAATGATTTATTTTCCGGATTTTTTTTTTTCATTCCTTCCTAATTTATTTGGATTTTTTTTTCGGCAATTTGTTTATGAATTGTTCGGTTTCTCCCATTCCATTTGCATTTTATACATTCTTTTGTGGATTTCTCCAGTAAAGCATTTAAAATTTGATAATTTTTCAAAAATATATTTACAAGCTTTGTCAGTATTTTCCCCGAGAATTTAATTTCTTTGGATATATTTGTGTGAAAAACTTAAAAGTAAATTACAATTTACTTACATTTTACCATGGACAGGGTAAAAAAGAGTGACAGCAGCGCAAATACTACCAGTTCGAACTAGAATTAGTGCAATTAGAATAGAATACATTTAGGCGCTGTATGAAGCAAGCGCAGCCGCCAATTAGAATCGCTCACGCAGTGCCCTAGTGGACAAAAGAGCTGTAAGTAAGGTTAAGTGGTTGAAGAATAAAAAATGGAGTCTAAAATCCCGGATAATCGAGTCTCCGAATAATCGAGTCCGACCTGTATATGCTAAAGACACAAAATCTGATGATTGCTGACGATGACTGCCGCATCATGACGCTGATGTTGCCAAACAATGACTTTACAGTGCGTTTGACAGGTCTCCTGTTCGATTGCTATGACATTGACAGTAAATTTGGAATTCCAATTGGAACATTTCATGCCTTTGCATATAGACCACCTCACGGCGAAATTCTATCTCTTTCGCTCTTTCAGAGAGTTTGAAAACAACAGGACCAGTACCTGTCAAATTTGACAGGTGTTGGTCCTGTTGTTTTCTAATTTCCCATAGGAGAAAAAGAGAGCGATTTTTTGATGACATCACCGTGCAATGGAGTATCAAGGAATTGGCATCCCTATCCCACCAATGCAATGTTTTCGTAGCCAGCATAACAGCGGCTCAAGCGTAGGGCTCAAGCTGACAACCTATCTTTCAACACAGCAGCATGATTTTAATGCGGGGTAAGAAAACAAGAAGACCATGACAGTCCCCTGTGGAGTATAGTGCCTTTATTAAAACCCTTTAACTTCAGGAGAGTAAATTAGCTTGTCTTGTAGGTATCACCACCAATTGAGTATCAGTTTGGGAATCTTTGGTAGATAAATAAAACAGGTTTTTTTTTTATTTATTTTAAACTAATTTTATTCATTACACCCATTAAATCATCTTCATCAATATCATCTTCATCATCATCATCGTCATCATCATCACATTCCATACATATACGATCAAATTCCTTTTCTTGTTGTTCGGCTATGAAAGCAGCATCCATCGTGTCGCTTGGTTCAACAATCTGCGGCGCTTGGTTCTTGATTAAATCGAGGACTGCCTTGGTCGCAGCATTCCACAAACGCGGGATGCCGAGGTAATTGGCGGCTCGAACCATCTCTATGAGTATGTACTTCTCAGCCCGAAGCAGCTCTCGATCCCATTCACTGATATTCGGAGGGTGTCCGTTGCTTTCCTCATCATCATTCATGTGGTACTCGGCCCATTTCAGCACTCTCCACAGACTGCATGAGTGCACATCCGGAACCGGCACCACATCTTGGATCATATTGGCCTTTGACGGATCCTCCATCATCGAGGTTATCTTTTTGAAAGACTTGTAAATGTGCGGCGGGACGTCGAAAACCGATCCATCGGATGACTGCAGCTTTACGTGGAATGACTTCGGCTGACTGCAGCTTGACATTGAAGGCATTTAAGGACAGACTTGTTAGAATCCCAAAATGGCCGACTGTGGCACCTACTCACGATTTCGAGGGCACAAATCTCTTCGTAAACAAAACCAGCGCACCTGATCTTCTTATTTTAAGCTTATTACGAGTGAGCAAGAACAGAATAATGAAATGCACTGTTGCGTGCCTTTTGAGATTTGTGCGTTTGAAGTTCTGATGCACTGTTGAAAAGGGATTTCAATTCCTTAACTCAGGTTTGTTATTGCGTTATTTCACTGGTAAAAGAAAGTACGAATGCGAAAGTACAAATTGCTACTGCGATGATTGCTTGAATTCACCAGTCGGTTTATATCGTCGTTAGGTATATTTTACTGGTGTGCTTCTGGAGGGCAAACTCTGAAAAAAGTTAACTGGTACCTACTTGCTGATGAAGTGGCACGTGGATGTCTCGTGATGTTTCATAGGTATCGTTCATCTATTCAACAGAGCGTATCGCGGGTAGAAAAGTGAGGCATTAAGAATCCAATCAGACAAAACCAAAATTTTCTCTTTTCCAAGAATCTTCAACTGGTTGTAACTTTATTCAATTTTGATTGATTGATTTATCTTTATTTGAGAGACTTTCAGCCCTTGGCTGGTTCGTCTCTTTATTCAATTTTCACGTAGTTATTAAACAAGTTATTTATCAATAATCCTTGCTTAAAAAATGTATTCATTCTGCAATGATTGGCCAATTTTACCGATTCATTACATAGGTACAGCCGTACTTCTGTGTCCCGATTATTTCGGATACAGGCTTTATTATTAATTTTGTTCAATTATTTTACTACAAGGAGCTACTAATAGCACCACTATTGGTACATTTACCCTATTTTGCGCACTGTGCCGCACATTTAAATCGAAATTGCAATAAAACAATAACAGCTAGAAGTTTGGTGTCCAATAACAAATTGTAGAGTAGAACGCAACTATGAAAAAAAAAAGAATCTTAATTTATTACGCATGTTTCAAATATAATTGATAAAAAAAAAAACAAATAAAAAACGCTACTTTTTTACTATTTGCTCTAGAAAACTTAGTTATTTAACTGAACCAATCGATTCAAAAATGCCATTTGATAGAAAATTCAATAATCTTTCGAATAAGCGTAAAAAACTGCGATAAGTTTGACCATTTTCCAGTTATAGCCAGTTTAGGCAATAATAGTCAAAAACATGGGAAGTTCAACAACTACGTTGAGATTTTATCATATGCTTTGAACAATTTATTGTCCTCTATCACCCTTTAAAAAGTTTGCACTCAGGAACCTAACACCCTGTATAAGATAGATACATATATTACATTTGAATAATAGAAGCATCACTTTGATAAGTGTAAGAATGGTTCTGTTCACCATAGGTGGATTAAATCAGTTATTTTATTTAAAACAGAAGACACTATATGCTAAAGACACGAAATCTGATGATTGTTGACGATGACTTCCGCATCATGACGCTGATGCTGCCAAACAATGACTTTACAGCGCGTTTGACAGTTGTCCTGTTCGATTTCTATGACTATGACAATAAATTTGGAATTCCATTCGAAACACTTCGTGTCTTTGCATATAATGTCTTCATTAAAACCCTTTAACTTCGGGAGAGTAAATTAGGTTGTCTTGTAGGTATCGCCACCAATTAAGTATCAGTCTGGGAATCTCTAGTAGATATATAAAACATGTTTTTTTTATTTATTTTAAACTTATTTTATTCATTATTCCCATTAAATCATCTTCATCAATATCATCTTCATCATCATCATCATCGTCATCATCATCACATTCCATACATATACGATCAAATTCCTTTTCTTGTTGTTCGGCTATGAAAGCAGCATCCATCGTGTCACTTGGTTTCTCGACAACCTGCGGCGCTTGGTTCTTGATTAAATCGAGAACTGCCTTGCTCGCAGCATCCAACAATCGCTGGATGCCGAGGTAATTGGCGGCTCGAACCATCTCTATGAGTATGTACTTCTCAGCCCGAAGCAGCTCTCGATCCCATTCACTGATATTCGGAGGGTGCCCGTTGCTTTCCTCCAGTAGATCGTCATTCATATGGTATTCGGCCCATTTCAGCACTCTCCACAGACTGCATGAGTGCACATCCGGAACCGGCACCACATCTTGGATCATACTGGCCTTTGACGGATCCTCCATCATCGAGGTTATCTTTTTGAAAGACTTGTAAATTTGCGGCGGGACGTCGAAAACCGATCCATCGGATGACTGCAGCTTTACGTGGAATGGCTTCGGCTGGCTGCTGCTAGACATTGAAGGCATTTAAGGACAGACTTGTTAGAATCCCAAAATGGCTGACTGTGGCACCTACTCACGATTTCGAGGGCACAAATCTCTTCGTAAACAAAACCAGCGCACCTGATCTTCTTATTTTGAGTGAGCAAGAACAGAATAATAAAATGCACTGTTGTGTGAAGCTTGCCTTTTGAGATTTGTGCGTTTGAAGTTCTGATGCACTGTTGAAAAGGGATTTCAATTCCTTAACTCAGGTTTGTTATTGCGTTATTTCACTGGTAAAAGAAAGTACGAATGCGAAAGTACAAATTGCTACTGCGATGATTGCTTGAATTCACCAGTCGGTTTATATCGTCGTTAGGTATATTTTACTGGTGTGCTTCTGGAGGGCAAACTCTGAAAAAAGTTAACTGGTACCTACTTGCTGATGAAGTGGCACGTGGATGTCTCGTGATGTTTCATAGGTATCGTTCATCTATTCCACAGAGCGTATCGCGGGTAGAAAAGTGAGGCATTAAGAATCCAATCAGACAAAACCAAAATTTTCTCTTTTCCAAGAATCTTCTACTGGTTGTAACTTTTGGTAAAAATATTCAATTTTCACGTAGTTATTAAACAAGTTATTTATCAATAATCCTTGCTTAAAAAATGTATTCATTCTGCAATGATTCTAATGCAAACGTGGGATTTTTTCATGCACTTTAACAAGCTTGTTGATTAATAGTTTTTAAAGATATTTTGCCTGTCTCGATCATTTTGTTTGTGAGTGATTTTGTCCGCATGGATCAATACAACTCCTGAAGAAATCCTTTGCGCAATTCATAAAGATATATCTTAGGAATCCTGAAACCTGATAGGACTCTAGAGTCTAGATGATCACCCTGAATAAATTCTTGCTGAAAGAAGTCATGATTTAAGTCACATTTTTTTCTCGGCGATGAAAAGAAATAGGGAAACTTACGTATTTTTGGCAGTTTTGTTCTCTTCGTCATGGGATTTTTTTAAACCTGTAGGTCTCAAAGTTGGCCTCAAATCCTTCCCAACTAAGCTGAGTTATATGCCCAAATTTCAGGCAATTCGGCCCACAAAAAAACCTCCATGAGGAAGAGAACAAACCTGCCGATAATACCCTTCGTCACCCTACTTGTTTTATGGCACAAAAAAGTTTCTTTTTTCATTTATTTTTCAACTTGAGAATGGTAAATGTACCAATAGTGGTGTTATTGATAGCTCCTTATAGTAAGATAATTGAATAAAATTTATAAAACCACAAAATAAAAAGGCTGAAAACTTTAATCAGCAGTTTTTTACCTAAAATTTCCAGAAAAAAAAATGTAAAAAACCATTATTTATTTCAGTTTTTGCTAATAAATCACTTGCACCAACTATAGGTACACGGTTCCTATTATGGAGGTGAAATTTAACATTGGAGCGGACCTGGTGTGATCGGTAGAACACTTGACTATCACGCCGAGTACCTGGGATCGAATCCCACTCCCGACAAACTCGCAAAATGTGAGTTCTTCCTTCGGAAGGGAAGTAAAGCGTGGGTCCCGAGATGAACTAGCCTAGGGCTAAAAGTCTCGTTAATACAGATAAAAAAAAAAAAACATTGGTTCCTATAGTAGCGCATCCCATTGAATTCTTATGGGACCCACCACTATAGGAACACTACCACCACTATAGGTGCAAAGGAGCAAAAAAAAAAAATAAGGAAAATAATTGTTTAAAATAGGTTTTTCGGCAAATCCTGCCAGGGTGTCATAAATCAAATTAATTCCAGTTTTCCAGGTTTTTTTTCCAGATGAGATTTTAAAAGTTTATAATTTAAAAAAAAATAACCCAAATTTTCTTAAAATTATGAAGGGTAACTTAGGGTATCATCGGCAGGTTTGTTCTCTTCGTCATGAGGGGTTTATCCCGAGCAGAAGGGCATACCTTACAAATACCATGCGAAGAGCAACATGTGTTCTAATACTTAAAATTGTTATTGCTGCGTTATTCTGCGAAATGTTATGAGAACATTACAATAACAGTTGGAGGTATTTGAGCAGAGTTTGGTATTGATGTAGTATTTGTTGGTTTAGCAGTGAAAATCGAAGAACAAGATTTGCTATTACATCATAAAGTCTAGATGATTTGATGACAAATGAAACATTCAATAACATGAAATATTATTAGTTTGTTATTCAATAACTTTGGAATAACAAATACAGCGCTTGAAATTTTAGGTATGCATTCATTATTAAAATAACAAGACTTGTTATTTTCTAGGTGTTATTTATACAAAATTTTGGTATTCATTTTTGTTATTTTGCCTCTTATTACTACCTAATGAAGGGCATATCAAGATATGGTAGTATTTAACATAAATACCTTGATATGTTATTCACTTGTTATTTTCTTCTGCTCGGGATGTCGGCCAAAGTGCCTGAAACTTGATCATATTCAGTTTGGTGGGAAGGATTTGATGCCAATTCTGAGTTCAACAGGTTTCAAAAAACCCCCCCATGACAAAGAGAACAAAACTGCCGAAAATAAATTCCCCCACTCTTCAAAAATTCTTACAAGATTTCTGAGCGTGGTTCCGGCATGTCTTTCAAAATTTCTTCCTGGATACCCGCAGGATTCTTTCACGAGATATCTGTTTGAGTACGTCCCGATATTTCATGCAAATGTTTCTCGATATAGATACTTCCAGAGATTCTCGCTGGATTTCACCTGCTTTCAGGATTCCATGAGGTTTTCAGAAATCCTCCTTGGATGTCCTTAATATTTTTTCTCGTGATTACTATTACCTAGAACTTTTTTTTTCCAGATGTCTCATTTTTTCTCAGGTTTTTCTTGAAGTTCCTGTCGAGATTTCTTCAATAATACTTTGTGGAGTTTCACGCAAGATTTTATTTGAATTTCCTCGAAAATGTCTCCAGGAATATCTTATAAGGTATTTCGTAAGTTATCTCAGGAGATATCAGTGGCGTCTCGTAACCTCACTTTATACCTGTTTAAAAACCCTAATACTTGCATTTGCGGGGAATACAGGTGCAAGATCAAATTGAAGATGGACGAAAACGACTATTCTCGTCATTTTCTACAAAGTACAAGCTAATTTGATGAGAAAAATCAAGAACTTACATCCGTTGAACAGGAAGATTTAAGGTTAGAGAATCGCCACTGGAAGATATTCTGAGAAAAAACGGTAGAAGAATCCCTGCAATAACTTTGGGAGAAATCCCTAAAGCAGTATGCAGAATCTCGAGAGAATTTCTGGCAAAGATGCCGGGAAGAGTTTTGGAATTACGGCTGTTCGAGTCCGTATGAAGTTGATCATCAATATTAACTTCTTTTCTCGATCAGCCTAGATAGCTGTGTAGTGTCGGTAGCGATTGTCTCAATTGGCTAAGAATAACACTACGGACCGCCTGTTCCGGTGGTAATAATCCATCAACAGGTGACCCCTAATTCATGGTGTGATGCGGCTTTATGCTTACCGTGCCTAGGAATGAATGGCTAGGGGGGTCTAATAAAAACCTAACCGCTAACGGAGCCTGTGGAGTACCAGGGCGCCCTCCACAGTATGTAGCCCTTACTGCGCTAACCGGAGCAATGGTGCAGTGGACCTTGTGTTTCTCCGAGACAATCAGCTAAATTAAATAAAGAGCGGGATTATGAAGATGTTGTTAATTAGTTTAAATTTTCACCTATATGGTTTCGCATTATGCGATTTACACAGTGTATTCTGTGTATCCTCGCCTTTGGCGTTTTCCAATCGATACCGATTTGGTTTTATTGTTGCTGTTCTTTGTTGTGCTGTTGTTGCGAAGAGTTTAATCTTACCTAGTTTGGGTAGTGGCTACGGTTAGGATAGCTCAGATCAATCTTCAGCATAAAAGAACAGCAACGATCAATCTTTGCAGACTTATGCAAAATGGTACAGCCCAAGTGGCCTTGGTACAAGAACCTTACTTTCGTAAGGGAAATTTCTATCTAGGAAACCTTGTGAACCCTGTGTTTGTCACTTTCAGTAAACATGAAATGGCAAACTCGCGTGTCATGCCTCGAGCCTGTGTGCTTGTCAACAACGCAATAGTGGCTACACTCATCTCTGAACTAACCACCAGAGATGTATGTGCTATCACAATTGATGTATCTGTTGGAAACCTCAACAGGAAATACGTCTATTGTTCTGTGTATTTACCACATGATGAACCATCCCCTACGGATGCTTTCAAACAAGTCATCGCATACTGCACTTCAAAAGGCCTTCCGCTAATTGTTGGCAGTGATGCTAATGCTCACCATATCATCTGGGGCAGCTCAGACATTAACTTGAGAGGCTCCAGTTTGATGGAGTACTTAAGTAGTACCGATCTTGCATTACTTAACATAGGCAACCGCCCAACCTTCATGGTATCTGCTAGAGAGGAAGTGTTAGATATAACGCTTTGCTCTAGCAGAATTAGTCACGAGCTGACCAATTGGCATGTGTCAGATGAAGAATATTTATCTGACCATCGCTATATCTTTTTTGAACAATTAAATGTTACTTCGCAAACATTGCGTTTCAGGAATCCTCGGTCAACAAACTGGGATCTTTATACTGATTTGGTTGCAGCCAAATTTCATGGATATTCACCATCCATTGACACTCCAAGTGATTTAGATGATGCCGTTGATACTACAACGACCTTCATCATGGAAGCTTTTGAAGAAGCATGCCCTCTACGGTCTGTGAAGATCACAAGAGGAACCCCTTGGTGGAACTCTGATCTGGCGAAACTCAGGAAACAATGTAGAAAGAGTTGGAACAGACGACGTTCGGCTGGTTCGGAGGTTTTCAGGTCGGCTCGCAAGGCCTACAGGAAAGCTCTCCGGTCTGCTGAACGATCCGGCTGGAAAAACCTTTGTACAAATGTTTCCAGCTTGAGTGAAGTCAGTCGGTTAAACAAAATCCTTGCGAAATCTAAGGATTTCCGGGTGAACGAACTTCGTTTGCCAAATGGCGATCTGACTTCCTCTGATGAGGAAATTCTGGAATGCTTATTCAGCATACACTTCCCTGGATGTGTGGATATTACATCTTCGGATGAACCTGATGTCTTTTCTTGTAGTTATGATTCTTTAGCTTCGGCTCGGAGTATTGTAACTATAGAATCGATTGAGTGGGCTCTTAATAGCTTTGCTCCTTTCAAATCTCCTGGGGCAGATGGGATTTATCCTATTTTGCTTCAGAAGGGATTTGATTATTTCAAACATGTTTTGAAAAAACTACTTGTTTGCAGTTTTGCTACAGGGTATATTCCCAAATCCTGGAGGGATATTACTGTAAAGTTTATTCCGAAAGTGTGTCGTGCGTCGTATGAAGAAGCAAAGAGTTTCAGACCTATCAGTTTGACCTCTTTTCTTCTGAAATGCTTAGAACGCATTGTGGATCATCACATCCGTGATGTTCATCTGGCCAACGTGCCTCTTCATGTGAACCAACATACCTACCAATCTGGTAAGTCCACTGTCACTCTTTTACACAAGGTTGTTTACGATATCGAGAAAGCATTCGCTCAAAAGCAATCTTGTTTGGGTGTTTTCTTAGATATCGAGGGTGCCTTTGACAACGTGCCTTTCGATGCCATATTGGAAGCCGCACGGAGTCATGGTATATCTCCAATGATTTCCAATTGGATTCACCAAATGCTCAAAAACCGATATCTCTTCTCGACATTGCGTCTAGCAGGGATTAGAAAATTGAGTGTTTGTGGATGCCCCCAAGGGGGAGTCTTGTCACCGCTTTTGTGGAATCTCGTAGCAGATACGCTATTGAGGCAACTCAATAATAGCGGTTTTCCTACTTATGGTTTTGCCGACGACTACCTAACATTGTTAGTTGGTATGTGCATCAGCACCCTTTTCGACCTGATGCAAAACGCCCTTCAGGTAGTTGAGGGTTGGTGTCGCCAATATGGCCTTTCGGTTAATCCGAGTAAAACATCTATTGTTCTTTTCACGGAAAGGCGAAACCGTAATGGCGTTCGACCTTTGCGTCTCTTTGATTCTGAAATCGATGTGACTGAACAGGTAAAGTACGTTGGAGTCATTCTTGATTCCAAGCTTTCCTGGACACCTCACATTGAGTTCAGAATCAAGAAAGCTTGTATGGCCTTCGGGCAATGCCGGCGTACTCTTGGTACAACTTGGGGTCTAAAACCCAAGTATATCCAATGGATTTACACAACTGTGGTTCGGCCAATATTGGCTTATGGATGTCTTGTGTGGTGGCAAAAGGGTGAAGTGAGAACGTTCCAATCAAAATTAGGCCATCTCCAAAGGATGTGCTTAATGGCGATGTCTGGAGCGTTCTCTTCAACTCCTACGGCAGCGCTAGAAGTTCTCTTTGACGTTGCCCCACTACACATTCATCTCAAACAAGAAGCCCTTTCTTGCACTTACCGGTTACGGGTACTCGGTCTACTAGAGGAAACTCCTGTGAACCGCAGTTCAACACACACCTCGTTGTTTCCACTTTTGGTGAATTGGGACAAAATTGTCCTTGCTCCAAGTGATCTTACAATTGCTTGTAATTTTCCATATAGGACATTTTCCACGAAATTCCCTTCCCGGGAAGAGTGGACATCTGGTTATCTGGAAAGAAGTATTTCAGACGGCATCGTATGTTACACTGATGGCTCCCTTCTCGAAGGTCGAGCAGGTGCTGGTGTTTATTCTCGTGAGCTAAGGCTGTATCAGTCTTATTCACTTGGTAGACACTGTACCGTTTTTCAGGCCGAAATCTTTGCTCTTGTGTGCGGAGTGCAATCAGCACTTCAGCAGCACGTAATGGGCAAAGTAATATACTTCTGTTCAGATAGCCAGGCTGCTATTAAAGCACTTGCTTCGGCCAACTCCAGGTCGAAGATAGTTATCGCTTATCGAACTCAAATCGAGGAGCTGAATTCAGCAAACGCTGTTCACCTTCTATGGGTACCTGGTCATTCTTCCATCGCTGGAAATGAATTGGCTGATGAGTTTGCTCGCTCTGGAGCATCACATGACTTCATTGGCCCTGAGCCAGCTATTCCGATATCGATGTGTTGGATTAAGCTTCAGATTCACACCTGGGCTGTCACTCAACACAGACAATATTGGAATAGTTTGGAGTCATGTCGTCAAACCAAATTGTATAGTGCTGAGCCAACTCTACGGGTGGCGAAATATCTAACTAATCTGTCTAAGCAGAATTGCAGCATTCTGGTCAAAGCATTGACTGGCCACTGCCGACTCAGCTATCACATGGCGAATATTCAGCAAGCTGATTCATTTGCCTGTGATAGCTGTGAATCCGATTATGGAACTTCGTATCATTTGATATGCAACTGTCCAGTTTTCGCGCAACTGCGTTTCCGATTATTCGGTAAACACTTATTAAGTGAAACTGACTTCAGAAACCTGAATCTTCAGGATATTCTGTTGTTCTTAACCCGCTGTGGTAAAGAGCTATAGGCTCTCTTTCGCTTTATGCGTTATTACAGTGCCCTTTTCAGGGCGCTGTTTGAACCCATTGTGGTACGCTTGTGCGTTAGTACCCTCTTCCAGGGTATTTTTCCTATTTCCCTAACTGTGCCTATCCCCATCCAAATCCTTTTTCCTTCCTTTTCCCTCAGGTAGATGATGAAATAGGCTGTTATTTTGGCGATGGCACAAATGTCCCAAATGGAGGATAACGTGCCTCTGGAGCCGGCCTTCTGATACCTGCCGAAAATAAGTTCCCCCACTCTTCAAAAATTCTTACAAGATTTCTGAGCGTGGTTCCGGCATGTCTTTCAAAATTTCTTCCTGGATACCCGCAGGATTCTTTCATGAGATATCTGTTTGAGTACGTCCCGATATTTCATGCAAATGTTTCTCGATATAGATACTTCCAGAGATTCTCGCTGGATTTCACCTGCTTTCAGGATTCCATGAGGTTTTCAGAATTCCTCCTTGGATGTCCTTAATATTTTTTCTCGTGATTACTATTATCTAGAACTTTTTTTTCCAGATGTCTCATTTTTTCTCAGGTTTTTCCTGAAATTCCTGTCGAGATTTCTTCAATAAGACTTTGTGGAGTTTCACGCAAGATTTTATTTGAATTTCCTCGAAAATGTCTCCAGGAATATCTTATAAGGTATTTCGTAAGTTATCTCAGGAGATATCAGTGGCGTCTCGTAACCTCACTTTATACCTGTTTAACAACCCTAATACTTGCATTTGCGGGGAATACAGGAGCAAGATCAAATTGAAGATGGACGAAAACGACTATTCTCGCCATTTTCTACAAAGTACAAGCTAATTTGTTGAGAAAACTCAAGAACTTACATCCGTTGAACAGGTAGATTTAAGGTTAGAGAATCGCCACTGGGAGATATACTGAGAAATACCGGTAGAAGAATCCCTGCAATAACTTTGGGAGAAATCCCTGAAGCAGTATGCAGAATCTCGGGAGAGTTTCTGGTAAAGATGCCGGGAAGAGTTTTGGGATTAAGGCATAGAATATTTGTAAAAAAAATCTCAGGTGGTTCACTGCAAGAAATCCGGTATAACTACAAGGAACAGCCTGGCTCTGAAAGAATTCTAAAGAAGAATTCAATGAGCAATAACTCCTGTGGAATACCGAAAGCACTATGGAAAAACAATCGTAAGAGAAAGTCCAGGGTAAATTCAGAAAAACTCTGAGAGACATTTCATGACCAATATCGGAAGGAATCTTCTGAGAGAAGTTCCAGGAGATACTCCGAGAGAAATCTCAGTTTAAACTTCAAAATAAACCTCGTGAGAACTTTTAAGAAATATCCCAGCTGAAATTCCTGCAGGAGACCAGGAAGGGCATCTCGTAGGAAGTCGACAGAAATTGTTAGAAGATATCACAGGAAAAAAATGAAAGAAATCTCTTCAGGAACTCTTGCAGAAAATTCGTGAAAAATCCTTCAGAAACCCTTGGCGGAGCTTTAGTAGAAATCCCAGGAATAATTCCTTTAGCAACTCTGAAAGAAATTCTGGAGAGATCTTCTGGGGAAGTCCCAAGAGGAACACCGGTAGAAATCGCGTAAAATCACCATGAGGAATCCCGAAAGAAATTCCACGATTTACCACGACAGAAATTCTTATAGGAAATCTGGGATACATTCTGGTAGAAATCCTACGAAGATTTCTTTGAGCAAAACACTGGGGGAACTCCGGGAGTAGCACCAGGAAGAAATAGCATCCTCGTGAAAAACTCCGGGAGAAATCGGTTGGAATTCAGGATTCCGGGAAGGAATCCGGAAGTATACCTTTCCGGAAAAAAAAAATAAAAAAGGAATATCAAGAAAAATAGCGTAAAAATACGGAAGGAATTTTATAAGAAATCCTGGGAGACATTCCAGGAAGTATTTCTAAAGAACTTCCAGAAAGAAACGCAGACGGAATTTCTGGAAAAAAAAATCCTTGTAGCGAAATTTCTATATGGATTTTTACTACCAGGTTTTTATGAATAAAAAACCCAGTGGGGTGACACAGCTGTCAAACTCGGTACATCGCTGCTCTACCCATCATCGTTTTTGGTACGGCGCGTTTTGCTACCCACTTTCTGGTCGCTTTACCCTAACTTGCTCCTGATTTTCTGGTGTGTGCCTCGTGTATTGCTAGTGCTCATTTCGGAAATTACGCATTTCAAACGAAATCTTTGTTTTTGATGATTGTTTCTCTTTCTTTATCACTTTGCACGATATTATATGTAGCAGCGAAGCAGTGTCGATGTTTCCTGCGCATTTATTCCATGAATTAAGCAATCAAAACAAAAACTTTTGACGCCATGTTGAATCGAATGCTGGGTTGATGATTCTGGCCCTTCGTCATCCTCCTGAAAAAAACCTCCAATGGTCGACCCAATGTTTTTTTTTTATCGGAATAAAATTTCCCTGAGTACTCAAGATATTCCCTGAGTATTCCAGGGTTTTCCCTGTTAAATAAAATTCCCTGAGGATTCCCGGTTTTCCAGGTTTTTCCAGGTAGTAGACACCCTGTGAACACAAAACTGAATTAATGTTATTTATTAGGTATGATGCGTCTATTAAAAATGTCTTTTGCAGGCTTTTTGGTCGAAATGGTGCTAAATTCCCACTAACACCATTATTGGTACTACCTCCACTAAGGGAGCTATTATCCTATGTGGAGTTAATCTTCCAAAATTTACTCAAATTATTCCATTAATAATTTTCATAGAAATTCCTGAAATGCTTAAAGGAAGTTCATTAGAGACTTCACTGACGCTTCCTCTAAAAATTCGTTACGAAAAATGAAAAGTAAAATAATTGACTGAGCGAAAAATCACAAACATGAAATAGACGCTGAATGTTTAACAAAACATGACAATCAACATCAGCTAGGCACAAGACGCAATTTTCCACCAAATGAAGCAGAAAACGAAAAGATCATTTCAATGAACCGAGGAGTCGGAATGTTTAAAACACTCATTGATGCTCACAGACTGGAAAGCGCAGTGTGTTTAAAGGAACTTGGTACTACCAAGAATTTCGTACGCAAAAGATGGAATGCCATCGGGCAAACATTGACACGTTCCAATAGACTTGTCACGGTTCATCCCGAACCAATAGAGATACCTTTGACGTAAAATTTAGTATGGAATTATATCGAATGCCTAAAATCAATAGAATCATGGATGTTTAGAAGATTCCTTCCACTCGGGATATTATCGGCCGTTGTACCATTGAAATGCCGATTTCCAGTTGTGAATCAAGGATAGCGTTCCCCAAGCAAAAACATATTTGAAATCATTCTGCATTGATTCATTTTCCGGCGTTGCGGCTTTGGTTAACCCAGAACCAGAGCAACTCGGTTTAGTGGTCAATGTTAGCGAATCTTGCCTTTGTACACGATGACCTTCCACACTGTTCCTAGGTAATTTAAACATTCAAAAGCTTGGGTAGAAAATCCCGTAATTAGGCTGCTTGGCCTTCAGGTACAGATGAGAGATACAAAAGGTGACGAAAACCGGGTAGATATGATTTTGCCATCTGAATACATAGTCCAATCTAGTTATATGCAGCTCGTAACACATGCTGACAATAATAGTCAATTTAAAGTGGGCGCTATCAGGTCGAGTGTTTTCCTTTCACACATGCTTCGAATGAACAGATATTTGCATTTAATTAAAACGAAAATTAGCTGCGTTGACCTCTTCCCGATAATCGAAGCCACCATCCGAAGGATTGCTCTAATAACTTCGCCTCAGGGATACCGATGCCAATGTTCGGTTAAACATCACCAAGCACAGGCTCAATCAGTCTTTATCATATCACATCCATAATTAATTAGATAACATCAAATGAATTGCATTACTCACTCCCACTGCTGGTATGCTTACCACAGCGGAAAACAAATTTCAAACAGCATTGAAATCTGTTCAAGGTACATATCATGATGACTGACTTTTCCCATTCAACTCAACGGCAGGTACTTCTTCACTATACCTACTTTTCAGCTGGCATGTGAACAACTTTAGTGCTACTTCATCATCGTCATCTGGAAGACTCTTTCATTTACTCCCGCCTTCGAAAAACTGACTGACTGCCAAGTGACGCAACACAAACGAATACAGGTAAAATAGAAAAAAAAGCTTCTTTTCAGGCAACTTTAAGCACTCCAGCTGGCTTTTATCTTACCCAGTTCCAGTTCCCAGTGCCAGTAGTATGCTATGTCGTAGCATTTGGGAGCAAGGTGGGATGCAAACGGAAAACAACCTTTGTAAATAGAATGTACACAACGACGAAAACTTGTGACTCTGCTGTGTTGGCCTTATTCATAGGATAGCATTCATAAGCAACTTTGTTACGAAGAAATGGCTGTTTTCAATTAATTTAATGTCAAACGAGCTACTGATGTATGCACTCACGGTTCAATATCCACAGTATACATACGATTTTCGCTCTAATTTATTATTTTAAAAATTGCCATGTTTCATAACTATAAAGATACGTTTCTCTAATGTCAGTCTTGATCACGTTTAACCCAATTCAAAGATTTATTCATTACAAGTTTTGAAACATTACACGATTTGCCCGAACTGTTCTATATAATGTTAACAGTGTCCCAAAAATACTTGAGAGCAATAACTTTTGCATTGTGGAGCGGACCTGGTGTGATGGTTAAAACACGTGACTATCACGCCGAGGACCTGGGATCGAATCCCACTCCCGACAAACTCGCAAAATGTGAGTTATTTCTTCGGAAGGGAAGTAAAGCGTGGGTCCCGAGATGAACTAGCCCAGGGCTAAAAATCTCGTTAATACAGATAAAAAAAAACTTTTGCATTATGTATAATACGTTTAGTGAATTGCCTTACAACATCGATGATGTATTCATAAATAATTTTTGATTCAAATTGTAGATATGACTGTTTTCACCTAAAACGAGAGACCATCAAATTAAAGCCTGCCTATAAATTGGCTCTTCAAATGCTTTGGATTGGTTTTAGTTGAAATCTGTTTTATTTCAATATTGACAGTGAATTTCTCGATACCAAACTCTTGCTTTCTTCGTGATAGCTAACGTAGAGGAGAGCGTAGACGTAGACTGAAGGGCTGGGCGACACAGTTGGGCACCTGTTTCCGATCACCACGGTTGACGGACGTATACACGCTTTACGGTGACCAACGCGACGGGATCAGGGGTCACGAATCGATGACCAGCCTTTAAAACGGATCCTGGTTGATCTCGTGCGTAGCGAAGAGAAGGCATGGAAGCGTGGGTGCGAGGCGGCGATTGTCGACAGAGGCAGTCGTGTGGGATCACAGAATGGCTTGGATGATGGTTGTTGATTCGGACGGCTGCAGCAGTCGTATAGGACTACCGATGGTTTCACGTTCAGCGGACGGCTCCGGTGACTATGGAGTTTACAGAGGGGTCCAGCTCTGTTGGCTGATCGAGCTAAGGTCGAGAGGAAAAGTTTCCCAGGGTCGATGAAGCAGGGCTTCGTTTTACCAGAACAGTCAAAATGTTACCGTGCAGCAACAGGATTATTGCATAAAATAACTGTACATATTTTAAAGGTATGCATAGCTGTGAAGTATTTGAATAATTATCATTATGATATAAATACATAACGGAAAATTGCTTAAATAGTCGTATTGTTTGGATCTATTAACGAACCAATACCAAAAACTCTGTAATGGGTTGCGGTCCAGGACAATTACTAATCGAAACAAGGAAATATAGAGATAATTGGAGGGCTTCTGCTTTCTAGATGGCTTAACTTGGTCCCTGACAAGGATTGTATAGGTTTGTCCGGACATTATTTGTCATTTGTTTTTCATCAATTTTTATCTACACTGCCGTAATTCTGCAAAGTGACGTAAGCGACATTGAAGGTTTTGGCCCATTTTTTGGTTATTATGCATAACACTCCTGCTCATTCGCTAAGTTTATTTCCATAGATGATAGATTACGACTAAATCTTGCATTCTAATACAGCAGGCATAACACAGTGTTATTTTTACACTAGATATTACATATAATATACCAGAAAAAATCGAAATTTTGAATGGCGCTTACGCCACTTTTCAGAATTACGGCAGTACAGTGATCGCGACATGCTTGTAACGTGCTCTGGTCTGGTTTTCCGGTTATGACTCGTTTGTGTTTTGATGGTGTAAAGCAAGTCATTATCGTTGACAAAAATCGTTGACCGTGGCGTGACCTGCACCCGGTCCTGTACGATGAGAAAACTCCCATATTTAATTGGGAACCAATCTTCCAAGATCCGTGCACGGAAAGATCGATGTACACAGAGCAAGGAGTAACTTTCACGCAGCGATCGAAAAGACAAAAGATTTCATGCAAACTTGTGTGAAATTTTACGCAAATTTGTGTAGCACCGGATCAGCACATTTTTATGAGTGAAAAACCCTTTGTCTTTTCGCAAGTTACTCATTCGCTGTGTACTTTCGTTTAAGGGTGTGGGAGCTTGACATTTGTTTCGCTCTAGTTAATGAACTTAGTATCAATCACAGCAAGCTGCTTGCTTGGATGTGATTTTCCGTTAGTATTCTTTAGTATTTTCTAGTATTTACGGAAATCTAAGAAAGTTTAGAGTTGGAGACCCCTTGTTTAAGAGACAGCTCCAAAAAGAGTCGGTAATAATTTCGCTGATTTTTCATTCCCGGTCGGTCCAGGATCTTTTCGTAAAGGAAATTTCCTTGACTTCCTTGGGCATAGAGTATCTTCGTGCCTGCCACACGATATACACATGCAAAATGGTCATTGGCAGAGGAAGCTCTCAGTTAATAACTGCGGAAGTGCTCATAGAACACTAAGCTGAGAAGCAGGCTTTGTCCCAGTGAGGACGTTACGCCAAGAAGAGGAGGAGAGGATTTTTCATTCGGGATTTTTGTAATTGTATCAGGTATGGGAAACACTCACTTTGTTTACCTCTCACCCTGTCAAGAAAATTTTATCGCAACTCCCATGGAGTTGTGCATAGAAACTTACCCCAGTAAGTAAAACAGACCGCAACGAATGAGCAGTAAAACAAACCACCACACTCAGTAACTAACAAAACTCGCATGAGGTGGAAGATAACACGGTGATCACTATGAGCCACACAGGTATTTCTCGATTTAGTGAACATTTAAATTTGCAAAATGTCTTATAAAATCGAATTTTACATAAAATCGAAGCATTTTTGTTATTTTATTTTTATTTAAATTGTATACTAAAATGTACCAAAACATATAAAAACTGAGTTTTCGATAAAAAGACTCGAAGTTATTCGCTTATAATAGTAATTCTAGCTAAATAACGATTAAACCACTATCTCGCTAGCATGTTAAGATCAAAATCTTTTGTTTCTAAAATTATGTATGGCTGATTCAAATGCCAACATTTTAACCCTTTATTAGGTCGAGAAAACCAGGCACGGAATCAAATCAAACTACACTCCCGTGCAAAAGTTTGGGGTCACCCCCTCAAAAACATGGAAATGTTTTTCGGTCATATCTCAATCATCTTTTATTTAGTCCACTCGTTCTTAGGCTCTATCGGAAGATAAAGAGTAAGATTTGATTCGTAGGTACTTTTCACAAATTTCATATGACATTTTTAGTACAAAACGTTTACCTAAACTTACATGTTTTTCCTAAATCTGTACGAAAAATTGTTTTCCGTGTGATTCAAAATTGGGTCGTCCAAATTTTGAAATTAAAGTTGCATTAGAACCCTATTTTTATCCTCTTTGAGAGCCATTCATTAGAATTTAGCGAAAAAATTCATAACATAGTTTAAATTATCGAATTAGGTTTACAAGTCACCGTGCAAAAGTTTGGGGTCACCTTTCAAATGAAGCCTGAGTCGGTTTTTTATTCAAATCGTCATTTTTTTTTTGGTACAAGTCCAATTCCTTCTATGATAGTTGAATGGCAAGACACAGAAATGGTTATGAAATGTTCATAAACTAAGTTCTAGACTAAGTTAAGGTAGAAAATGGTATATAAAATCCATACTAAATCAGCTAAGTTCGTTATATAAAGTGCTAAAGAGAATAGAAGTGAGATAAAAATGACTAATTCGTGAATTCTACCCTATATAACTGTAAGTGGTAAAACCACAAATACACAATTGTCCCAAAAACCATTACAATGAATGTCGTTTCTCCGAATGTACTATTACATTCGAGATTTAGTGTTTTGGTGCAAAGCAAAGGGATAACTTTTTGATGAAAATGCCATTTAAATTAAAATATGTAACATTCCTTAAACTTATGGATTTTGAGGTAATGGTATGTTTGTGGTTATAACACCCACAGTTATTAGGGTACAATTCACGAATCAGTCATTTTTATCTCACTTTCATCCTCTTTGGCACTTTATATTACGTACTTAGCTGATTTAGTATGGATTTTATATACCATTTTCTACCTTAATTTAGTCGAAAACTTAATTTATGAACATTTCATAAACATTTCTGTGTCTTGCCATTCAACTATAAAAGAAAGAATTGAAGTGGCACCCAAAGGAATTGACGATTTGAACAAAAATCCGACTCAGACTTCATTTGGAAGGTGACCCCAAACTTTTGCACGATGCAGCATCCTAAGGGGTGACTCCAAACTTTTGCACGGTGACTTGTAAACCTAACTCGATAATTTAAATTATGTTATGATTTTTTCCGCTAAAATCTAGTGAATGGCTCTCAAAGAGGTTAGAAATAGGGTTCTAATGCAACTTCAATTTTAAAATTTGGTCGACCCAATTTTGAATTACACGCAAAACAATTTTTCGTACAGATTTAGGAAAAACATGTAAGTTTAGGTAAACTTTTTATACTAAAAATTTCATAGAAAATTTGTGGAAAGTACCTACGAATCAAATCTAACTCTTTATCTTTCGATAGAGCCTGAGAACGACTGGATTAAATGAAAGATGACTGAGATATCACCGAAAAACATTTCCATGTTTTTGAGGGGGTGACCCCAAACTTTTGCACGGGAGTGTACATTGGAATCTTAAGCACATGTGGTGTAATGAACAAACACGATTTTATTTTCAATAAAATCACCGATCAATTTTGTATGAAAAAAATGGGTCTAAATTTCAGTTTTTCGGCAAGAAAGATTGAAATTCTGTAGCTTCGGAATGCGTTAACCAATCATGTAAGTTTTTTGACAACAAATTGCTCTAACATTCATGAGTTACATGTTTAGATTGCGACACGATTAAATGATTATTTTGAAAGATATTGTCATTTTAGTACATGACCATTTATTTTAGTACAAATTTTCAAAAAGCCGAGTTTTTTAAAGTAGTAAAGCAAACCAGCTGAAATTTTGTCTACGAGTAGAAGGACCATAGGCCTTCCATTTGTCATGAATAGATTTGTGATTTGTTTGCCACAACCGAAATTCGAGCTTATAAACTTTCACTGGCTCAAAAATGGCAGTTTTGTCAAAAACTTTTGGTTCTAAAATAACCAATACATGTTTGTTATGTTTCAAAAAAATAAAATAATAAAATAAAATAAAAAAATAAAATAAAATAATAAAAAGTTGGGAAGATTTTCTAAGTGAGCAGAAAAAAATATTGTTATGAGGTGGCAATATAGTTGCCACTGCCTTATAAAGGGTTAAGCAATGGACATAAACAATAACGTTGTTTGTATAATTTTTTTCCAAAATAAAACAAAAAGTTAAGAAATTTTTTCAGGGATTCCTTTAAAAGTTTCTCCGATTATTTCCTTTACGAATTGCTACAGAAATACCTCCAGAGCTCTCTTTTGGAATTCCTCACAGGTTTCCTTTGGAAATTTGAGATTCCTGACAAGCAGGGTTGTAGAGCGTGGTTACTGGTTGTGCTGTATTTGCCGAACGATCTTTCTGTAGGTTTGTAACGCTATCAGCTTGTTCGCCTCTTGTTGCAATTTCGCGCTGTTTAATAAAAGTAAGTGAACCCAGAATTTCCAACGTTATAACGATGGTATCCGAAGAAAAGTTCTCAAATCAAATCATTATGTTACCGGTTTTTTTTTCGAAATTTTTTCCATGTGTTCCTCCAGAATTGTCATAAAAAAATCTTTTACTGAATCTGGAATGAATTGCTTCTCCAATTCCCTCATGATTCTACACAAATCATTTCAGAGATAGTTTGAGAAACTCGCCCAGACATTACTTCAGAAATTCCTCTGGATATTCAGAAACTTTTATAAGCATTAGTTTGAAGAATCTATTGGAGTTTGTTTTAGAAAATCCAACAAAAAAATCTCCAGAAATTCCCTCACAAATTCTTTCGAAAAATCTTCCATGGATTCATTTGGACATTTTTTTCATGGATTTGTTCACCTTCAGCATTCAGAAGTACCTCCAGGAATTCTTTCAAAAAATTGTTCAGAGGTTCCTTCAGAAATTTCTTTAGACAATTATTCAGAATTTCCCCCAGAGATTCTTTCAATAAATCTTTCGGCGATGCCTTCAGAAACTATTTCAGAGATTTCCTGAAAATGTTTCATAAGTTCCTTCTAAAATTTATACTGAAGTTACTTTGGAAATTCTTCCAATGTTTGCAGCAGAAATTCCCACAGCATCTTATAATTTCGCGTAAAGAATTAGCTTAGTTAAAATCCACAAATAAAAACATGTAAAAAAAAATAAAACTTTCAATTTTGCCAGAAATTCCACTAGTGATACCTCCAGAATTCTTTCAAGCATTCTCTCAAACGGTCTTCCAAGGATTTATTCCAAAACTTTCTCCTGGGTTTGCTCCAGGGATTTTTTTGGAAACTCTGGATTTCTGTCAGGAACTGATATTGTTATTTCTTTAGAAATCCAGGACTCTTAAAAAAAAGTGGGATCCACTCGGGAATTTTATGCAGGGATTCAGACTTCACTGGGGGTTCCTTCACAAATGTTAGGAAGGATTTTTTCAGAAAATCCCATGGCATTTATTTTAAACTACATGTGTATGGGAGCCCCCATTTGCAGAGATTGCTAGAGGTTTACATTATGCTAAGAACCTTCTCCGGCCTCAAAAACTTACACATACAAAATTTCACGCCATTCGGTTCAGTAGTTTCAGAAACAGACAGACAGAAATTCATTTTTCGACTAATAATTTCTTTAGAAATATCTCCAGTATCCTCCTGAAATTCTTTACAAATTTCTCCGAGGAATAATTTGGAAAAAAAGTCACAGATTTTTCGATAATTTCTTCATGAACCCTTGCTGAAATTCATCCTAGGATTTATTTTAAAAATCTTTCACGAGTTTCTGAAAAAATCTTCCAGGAACTCCTTTGGAAACTCCTCGTAAATTTACTACGTATTTACGTAAAAAACCGTACAGGAAATCCTAAAGAAATTCAGTCCGGAATTCTTTCACAAAATTTTCTAGGGATTCGTTTCTACTTTAGAATTTCCTGCAGAAATTTCTCCAAGAACTCCTTAAAAAAGCCATGCACGGATAGATTCCAAAAATGTTGCATGGATTCCTTTAGAAAATATTTCAAGAATTGCTTTAAAAAATCTTGCATAGATTTATCTACGAATATCTTCAGATTTTTTTTTTTCATGGAGATTCCTCCAGAAAGTTTTTAAAGCATTCATTTAGAAAACGTTTCATTGATTTTCTCAAAAATCAGTAATCACGGACACATTAAGAATCAGAAATTCAGAACTTCTTCAAAATTTTCTCAGAAGCTTGCTAAAGAATTTTCTCCAAGGATTGCTTTAGAAATCCTACAAGAGATTATTAACCCTCGAGTGATCGCGCTATTGTATTTTGTACAACACGTTGAAAAAATCTCGCCTCTTGTACTCAGCATTAGCGTGGTGCTGACGGAGGTGACCAATCGCGCGAGTTACGGAAGGTTAAGGCAATTCCCAAGATTTATTCACATTCTTTTAGATATTCCTTCAAGACATTTCTCTGCCAGAATTTGCTCCAAGGACTTCTTAAAAAAATCTTAGAGAATCCTATGGGGTTTTCTTCAGATTTTTTTCTATAGATTCATTCAGACATTCTTATAAGGATTCTTACGAAAAGGATAAAAGACATTCCTTCAGTGATTCCTGCAGAAATTCACTCAGAGATTTCATCAGAAATTCCGCCAGATATTCCTCTAGGTATTTTCTCGGAAATTCCACCAGGGTTTCCTCCAAGCGTACCTCCAGGAATTTCTCTATGGATTCCACCAGTAATCATCTGTGATCCACTGCTTTCTCCGGGTGCATGGCTTACCCAAATTAGTCTCGCCGGTGGCGATGGCGGCGTTCTTGATGGGGATCCATTGATCTTCTACGCTTCCACCTTCCGGATTATTCGCAACACGGTTCTCTAATGTCCCTCGGATTCTGTTTCCATCTATTTCACGTCTATTTTGGGCACAACTAGAATTCAATTCCCGGCACATACGTGACCTATAGTACATAGGATGGTCAAAAATTATTATTTGGCCGTAGGTGTCAAATCATGTGTTGAAAAGTACTATTGGACAGAAAGCTTTTAAATTGAGATGGATATAGCTTTGGTATAACGACCAAAATATTTCTATTAATATTTTTGCCCATCAGATACACCATCACAGTGTCACGAAGAAATCTTTCTCTGTGGTTGTGAAGAACGAGATTTTATTTAATTGATTGAACAGCCTTTGCTACATTCTGCACCAGTGAAATCCCACTTAGAAGAGCCACAGAGCTTTTGCTGAATTGAAGTTTATGGTTTATCAAGTGAATATGGCGAAGTGAAAATTGAACGGTGATGAAGAACAATTCGGATAGCTGCTGCTTAAATGCATTTTGTGATACGCAACACTAGAAAAAAAAACTCGTAAGGGGAGTGAAATTGAAACGTAAAATTCAGTGTAATTATTCAATTCCCAGTGCTAAAGAGGTTAGTTATCGATTGGCAAAGGTAAGTTGGAATATCTGTAATGATTGACTATTTTCCATCTGAGGTGACGGGAATTAGTGCAAATGACGAAGAAAATGTTTACCTTATGATACACAGTAAGTTCACTCAACAGAGAAGGAATAACCAATTTCGAAGGGTTTGTTAGGTATGTTCAGATTTAAATATTCAGGGGACTGAAATGGATTTGTTCTCCTTAAGTCACGTGCCCACATGTTACCATGTACTGAGGTAGGCTGTCATGTCGAGCCTACCAACTTGTGCCTGCATTATGCTGCCGACGGCAAAATCGTATGGATGGTACGTATATGGATGCTATTTCACTGAATCATCTAGCTACGCCTTTGCCTAGCTTTGCTGACTTTGCATATTTTGTCTTTTTGTTTGGTTGGTTGCATAGATTCCTAGAAGAAAAATTAGTTTGTTTTCGGGTGGGATTCTACGGATTTAGTTTCGTTTGTGGTTTTTCGGGTGGGGTTTCATACAGTGGTCGACATGTTGTAGCATGAACACTTCAATAACATGCAAAGAAGCATGTGTTCAGAAGCACCGGTTATTTTTTGGCATGTATATTGCAATCAGCTGAAATGTTTCGAAATCCTTTCAACAGTATGCTTCTAGGAAAGTTGAAATTGAAACTAGTTTAAATCTCTACGTCGAGGAAGGTATTAAAAATACAAATAGCTATCTCGTATCTGTAAACATCATTGTGTGTTGGCAATCAGCTCGCCTCATAGCAAAAGCAGTTACTCCGCCTGTAGCATTAGTTCTTCGAAAGAAGTGTGCTCGCAATTTTCTCGTTTCCAAGCTAATGTCATTTCCGACTGTTGTCACTTATCGCAGCACGTTGCCAGTCACCATAACACTATACTGCGTGCGTGCACTTAGTGGTAACGAGTCCTGTGGACAATAGGAACTGTAATGAGACGGTGATGATGTTGATGCGGCTGATTACTGCATATTGCAAAGGTGGGCTGGCCTGAACGATGGGCGTTCCAGTCTCTCTGGCAAGGATAGAAATGATGATTGTCATGCATGCTGAATGCATACCTATCAGTCGTTCGTTGGAAACCATAGTGAATCTTTTTACATACTCTCTATGCAGCACCGTAGGCATCTGTTGCTGAAGTCATGTAGTTGTTGAGTGTTCTCGTTTTATACACACCATGTTTGACAGCCGTACAGCAGCACAGATTTCCAGGTTGAGTTGTTTGTTCAGATTTAAGGTACCAAAATTTTCCTCATGTTCCTCCCTCGCAATAGCAGAAATATTTCAACAGTTCCATCTACTAAGCTAGATAACGTGAAGCTGGAATAATTTGGAAAGATTTTGTCTCATTGACGTTGATGGTGAGACGTGTCGCCGAGAAGCGATAGGCACGACCATCATACCATATATCACAATATTGCTCCATTCAAAGCGCCTCCCGTCTCGAGTACTACAAATCAATTTCCTCTCATCCTCGAAGAAACCCCACGAATGGGGAATATTGTTTTCCCACAAGTGAAACTTGACCTAAATTTTCGCCAACAAGAGTCGACACTTTCTCCAATCCTTGAAAGTAGGGAAAAGTCGCCACAAGCGGATTATATGCGGGACTTCTCGGGCGTTTTCTTCTGGCACCACCATCACCCGCATTATATGTGGTGGGTAGGTACCTACTACGAACGCAAGCAAACGTGGGGCATTGTGCCAACGTTGCGTTGATGGCAATCGAGCCAAGCCAAGCCCCCGGCTCGACGGCGGACGACGGACGATAACGAACGACAATGCCGGCAAAAGAAAATTATATAGAAAGAGAATAATAAAGCGCTGCTCAGGTAGTCTGGCTAGTGAATGGCATTTGAACGTTCTCACATAACAATGTCTGTTTGTCTTTGGCATTGAGGTAGTATAAATTTTCTTTTAGTGCCTCCATCCGTAACAAATGGGGTACGACGTATCTATGTACTTCAACGCCTTCATTTGTCACTAGGTATAACATATGAGCAGGAATTTACGATTGTTTGAGATTGTTTCAGTCTACTCGAAGAAATAATTAAACGATATGTGATCATTGGTTTCTTTTCAACCTCTTTTTGATTTTTTTTCAGCCCGTGTAGCTGCCGGCTTCGGATAGCACTACGGACCACCTGTTCCGGGGGTAAAAGTCATCCAAACTGGGAACCTCAAACCAAGGTGTCATACGACCCTTGCTAGGGGTTAAATGAAATCAATCTTGAAGGATTTTAAAAGCTGCACGATTTTTAATGTAACCGAGATCATCTTTTCCTAGGTGCGTTTCGGCGAAAGATCTACCAAACCGACCCGGTGCGGAATTTGTGGGCCCCCATGAATATAACAGATGTAAATATTTTACAATAATGAATCTATACACTTAACCCTGGAGTGATCGCGCTGTTGTATGCAACACGTTGAAAAAATCTCACTTTTGTACTCAGGAACGTTAAAAATGAATTTCTGCATTTATTGAATTTCTTTGGGGCTTCCGTCAAGGATACATCCCTGAGTTCTATCAAGGAGCAAATCTTACGCTCACAGAATTGTGTCGTAAAGTTCTTTAGCAGTTAATTTAGGAATTCCACCAAGATGGGTATTGGTTCGCATCTTAAGCATGTGGCTCCCATTTCCATCCTACGAAAAACAAAGGATTGGAGCGCTGTTTGTTTTGTTTCTTATTTTTGTATTTTTTGTTAGAAGTTAGCACCCATGAAAACAAAAAGAACGGAATCAATCGGTGTCGTAATCGCTTGTTTTCGAATAGGATGAATTTGGGATCGTGAGATTAATGATGGAACACATACCCTATAATAGTTTAGAAACTTTTTCAGCTTGCGGCCCACTTTTAATGATTGTAGAATTTAGCAATCATCCAACATGTATTTTCATGCGCCATTTTGGAAATTTAGACTGACATTTTGAATTAATTTATATTATCGCTTTCATAGGTTTTGATCAACTAACGTTACGTAGTACTTAATCTTTCTTTACCCAAGTAAAATTTTAAGCAGTGCAGTTTGTTTGAATTTGATGATTGGAGCGATGTCTTTTCATATATGGGAGCAATTTGTACAGTAGCAGCTACAGCGCGGGAGCTCTAAATGAGTTTCATTGAAATTCGATTGTCATACAAAACAGATTCATACGTTTCGCAAGTTGGGTTAGGACATGACCCAATTATAAATCATTCGAATCTTAAAAATGGATGTCAAACTGACTCTGACGTCTGACTGCTGTCACATCGATGATCCTAATCCTATGAGTGTGTTTCGTGAATTATTTCTGGTCTTTCGCGTGTGTCTAGGGCTTTTGAATGAGTTGAAAGCAGTCCCAACAAACGAATATGCCAGCCGGCAAACGAATACGGTTGGCTAATCGGAGCGCAGTCGTGATCTTATCCCGGGAGCGGTCGCGGCGTGTACTGAGTAAACGTACCATGAAAAATGTACGCTTTTGGTACACCGCGTGAGCGTGGCGTCGTTGCAGGTAGACAAAGACGCGACTACTCGAGGGTTATCAGCGACACCTCACAGTACTGAAGTGCTTTATGACCATCGTATACTAAGCACCGTACTTCCCAAGGATCCGTTTCCGATAGTTCGTCTGATAAGGATTAGACTACGCACGTCATTTTGTTTCTACCGTTCTTGGAGCGACCACATCCCCATTTCTCGTCCAATTTTGTCAACGAATACCCTCCCGTCACTCTATCGAGGCATTGCTCCTTTAGTTGTCTTGTTCCCAGTAACTTGACTGCTTCCTTCAGTGAAGACCATCACAAACCGTCAGAAGAGCATCATTTGTACCGTAGCCTCGTAGCCTTGTCCCTGAATACATCGGTATATGCACAAACTCCCATTTGAACAGCAGTAGGGAACTACAGGATCAAGCTACAGTAGCAACATACGGTTGTTAATGAATTTCATAAAACTAGGCTACCGTAGCGAATGGTTTTGCAGTTGCAACCATGGGTAGCTGTGATTTGCGTAGTTTGGATTCTGCAGAATGATCTTCGCGAATTTTCCCAGCACTGATTTTAAGTTTTGTTCGGCTCTATAAGAGATCTTCATGGCCAATTTTATAAAACTTGCAATAAAACTGTTTATACATCAAAATATCTTGATAACCTCTTCAAGAGCATCTTCCGGCTAAGTGGACCACTCTCGGAGAGGTTTTGCAAACCGCATTAAGAGTAACAATAAAACTATTTCAAAACCTAGTTGAAAACTTTTTCCATTCTTGAAAAGAGGTTATGATGAGTGTTGTTTTTTTTTTCAACAAAAAACTATGATGCAAAGCTGAAGAAGCTGAAGATGCAGAGAAGTTTCCTCGATGGCACGTAAAGTTTAGAAGGATACATCATACGTAAGTAGATGGCGATCATTTCAAAGTAATATTTTAGTAGTTATTGTGTTGCTAGGCTTATGCACATCCAATTTTACCGTGAATATTGGGGAATATTATCATCTTGGAATGAAATAAATCAATTGGTTAATTTAGTAAACTATCTCGAATCACAAGAAAACTCAGCTGAGAGAGTTTATTTATATGGGCATGTTATGGAAATGGCAGCAAACTATCAATTCATTGTTCATTTGAGCAAAATTAACTATTCACGTCAGCTAATTCTTCAATATGACGACGACCATAAATAGCGAAAATAAAACGAAAGCAAGTTTACTATTATAGGCTAATTCGGATTACCCCCAATTGTAGAGGCACTTGGTGCGATACGGAGAAAATCGTTTGTTTACATAAAAAATCATTTTTTTGTCGTCAAATTTTACTCATTTTTAGCTCTAGAAGTTGGAAAATTGCAATGGCTTCCATTATCATCATTCTTGATGCCCACGCCGACAGACACCGGATTAGCCAGTTAACAAAAAATCCGGAAGATCGCCCGCCTGAGGCATATCAAGAGCTCCTCAAATTAATCACATAAATTGTTCGTAAGTACCTACCGGATCAAAGCGCATCTGAATTAAATCTGAGAATTAAATTGTCTTTTCAAAAAGTGCTCGTTTGTTTCTCTACGATGCGGAATTCGATACGAAAAAGTGAAAAAAGTGCACTTTGCCTATGCTGCGCCATGGCACTTTTTGGCGGAGTCGCGTTTTTCGTAGGGTTCTCATTCCTGCCACCAGATGCGGAGGGATCGTTAGCTTCCGTTAGATTTGCCTATAACAACCGCAATAAACCTAGCAGTGTCGTAGTTTTTGCTTTTCCACCAACAGATGTCGTTACTAATCGAACGGATCGCCATCTGTTGAGAGTATGAACAGTTTTATTTAGGTAATAATGAGTGCCAGAAGGTTTACACATCGGGGAGTTTTGTTTACTCTTAAAATCTGGCTTTATGGATAACTTCAAGTATACTTTAAAACATTTCATCAATGGTTTTAATAAAAGTAGTCATAAAACTGTGAGTTTTAATTATTGCTGTAATAAATCCCTAATAAAAGTAAGACAAACCCAATCGGCAATGGAATTGTTACTTGGGTAGTAAACAGCGCTGTTTTTTTTGTTTGGAAATGTCAAAACTAGTTGAAGGTAATCGAGGAAAAAACAAGTCACGCGTGGGATTGAACACGATCGTCAAACAACAACAGCTGAGCCGATAGAGGGTAATCGAAAAACCGACAAGAAGGAAGACGAAATTGTATCACATGACGACAGCGATTCAGACTCCGGCCTAGATCCATCATATGATGACGTCGACGCTTGGTTTGTTAAACTGAGAAAACGTTCCAGAAAACAAGAGAAACGCATTGCCGAATTGATGAAATCGTGATTACGTTGAATTGTTTATATGTAGTATGTTAAGTATATTAGGAAATGAATGCACCCCTTGGTGTAAAATGTCGTTAATAAATGAAAAAAAAAAACAGAACTTGAAAAGTCTTTAAAATGAAACGAAATTGTTTGATTTCATTTCGTGTTTTCTCGTGAAAAAAAATAAACCATCAAACAGATCGGGTTGAAAATGCTATTTTATATTTTTGACGAGTGGAAAAAAACATCAAGTAGAGTTTTTAGAATTATATCACTGCTACATAGCCAGCTGAGTTCTCCTGAAAATGTTCATCAGTTCCTCAATATATACTTATTATATTTCTTATTGAAATCACTTCTCAGCTGTTCTGTTTTTTTGCCAAAGTTCAGATTATCGAACTTCAACAGAATTTTATCGTAGTTAAGCTTCGTCACAGTTCGGATAACTCGATGGAGATTACCAAACTTTCGTTGGTTCTTATCGAAATCTTATCGAACACAAAAGTATGAAGACTGAGGGAAACCCCTAATTTCTAGAAATAACTTCGTCGATTCTTCAAAAGAGTATTTATAAATTAGAAAATGGCTAACAATATCATTTGACAAAAGATAATTAAGGCATTTATTAAAATATCGCCTAAGGCTTCGCGACACACCAAAAATCAAACCCGCGACCCACCAGTGGGTTGCGATCTTTAAGAAATGCTGTTTTACAGTTTTCTTTAAAAAAATTCTTTGAAAAATAATTTGTCTTCAAAAATATTTTAAGTGATTAATGCAGGGATGTCGGGAATCTGCCAAAAGTTTTCCACCAATAAAAGTGCATTAACTGAACGAAAAATGCATAGGACCTATTCTTCATATGTAGTTTAATAGGTCCTGTATAAAAATAGTACATTAGAAGAGTTTGGAAAAGTTGAAAACACTTGGCACTTTAATTGATCAAAATATGAAATATCAAAATATGAATTTCCAAATGACACTCTGAACATATACAGATTTTTCATGTTTTTTTTGTAGTGAATATAAAACCTCAAACTATGCTGCATATGAAAGCCCTAGGTATAAGCTGTAACACAAAAAAAAATGAAAAAGTTTCATAGAGTACAGTCATAGCACAATCATGGGTCACCTACAATTATGGGTCAATTCCATTTGAATTGCATGGTGAACTGACTGACTAATAATTGTGACAGAGTGACCCATAATTGTGCAATGACTGTACATATCAAGATATAATGTTTTAAAAATGTGTTCAAAAATCTTTTAAGTTTTACTGAAGTTCTATAATTTACCAATGGAGCTTTAATATATGGCATATGATTGGTCAAAATTTCAGCGTTTTTGATTCACGTATAAAAAAGTTATAAACATTTGAATGAAACATTATTTTGACCAACAAATTGCTGTATGGACAATTGTTTGATACACTGTACGATATTTCCCATACAAGTTACCCTCCAAAAGTTGCATGCAAGTTTACATACTGACATGCTTAAGGACAAACGTCTTGAAATCCCGCTTCAACAGTGCATAAGAACTTCAGACGCACAAATCTCAAAAAGCAAGCTTCAAACAACAGTGCATTTTATTATTCTGTTCTTGCTCACTTGTAATAAGCTTAAAATTAGAAGCTGTGCTGGTTTTGTTTACGAAGAGATTTGTGCCCTCAAAATCGTGAGTAGGTGCCAAAGTCGGCCATTGTGGCGGCCATTTTGGGATTCTAACAAGTCTATCCTTAAATCTATCAAATTTGATTTGGTAAAACGAAATATTTTGCACGAGTCGTTAATTTGGATGTTATTTGACAATTTATCCTGTGATTGGTTAAAAAAATATTTCCATGCTTAATGGCTTGCAGTCAAAAAAGCCCAAAATCGTATATTTTGCCCTATAAATTGAGCTATAGCTCAAAATTGTGACGTGCTGGAGCAAATCTGAGCCCAGATTCGGATTCAGCGGCCCAAAATCTGTCAGAGACACATATGTTTGCTCTTGAGACAAAAACATGTTGCGCTGTGATATTTCTTATATGAGTTTTCCACGGATGTCAAATTCTCTGAGGATTCCTGTAGGGTCAAAGTGCCCTTGGGAATCTTAGGATCCCAAGTTCATCCAATTTGAAAACCAGGCGATAATGACTCCGATCGGCGATTCCGTACATTTGGTATCATTCGTTCTCCCTTCTAACGAAAATACAAAAAAAAAACAAAACAAAAACTGCTCCATTCCTTTGTTTTGAGTAGTTTGTGGGAGCGTACTTTTAGTAAAGGAACAAAAAAATAAATATTTCTTCGAGAAGTTGCTCCAACTCCAAGTATTCCATCAGGAAATTCCACTTTCTTCAGGAATTATTTAAGAATGCCAAGAAGCATCCTTGCATTCCTAGTGCAAGGCTTAGATTTCCATCGGTAATTCTCCAGAAAATACTTCGAGATTTTCTACGAGATTTTTTCTAAGCATTTCTTCAGTATTTTTTCCAAAAAATCCCCTGAAAATTATCCAGAGATTCTTTCAGAATATCTTCAAACATCAGCGACGTGTGAAGTCATTGTTTACCAATGCTTGTATGCCCTTTTCAAATGTTGCTCCAGATCTTTTAGAAACTGCGAAGGTTTCTTCAATAACTTATCCAAGTATTCCTTGTTTAATTTATTTAATAATTTCTCCAAGGATTCTACCGAAAAGAACTTTTGGAATTTTTCCAGGGCTTCCTTTAGGAATTCTACCAAGGCTTTATTCGAAATTCTAAAGGAATTCCTTAATTTAAAAAAAATGATTTTATCAATCACCTATCCCAAAATTCCATTATAAATTTCGTTTATGATTTCCCCAAGAATTTTACCAATAACTTTGTACAAGAAATCCTTCGGAAATTCTTCAATGTATTCTTCATGTATTTCTATAATTACTCTTGCACGATTTTTTTTCGAAGATTCTTACACAAACTATTTTAATAAATTCTATAGGTATTTGTCCAGAGGATCCATTGACTGTTTCAACCTTGCTATTTTGTGAAAGCATAGGCGAGTAGCCTTGAGTCGTTGTCAACAGCGAGCGAAAAGTTTCTTTCCACCGCAGCATCTATACAACCGCCCGTACGAATAGCACACGATTGGGTTCGACACCGATCAGCGATGTTGGCAATTATCTTTCGCCGCTGAGCGGACGCCTTGCAGTCAAGCCGTGCTTTTCATCGCAAAATATGCTCATCACGAGACATAGTTGGCTTGGTATGCGTACACGTTTGTATCGGTATATTGAATTCAATCAGGGAGATGTTCTTTTTAGATTTCTTCAGAGCTATTTCCAGTAGTTCCTTCAGAGATTCAACAAGGAGGATTCAGGGATGCCTCTAGGAGTTTCATCATTCAGGTATCCCTCTAGGATTTCTTTTAGAGATTCTTACAGAAAGAACCAAGGACATCTCCAGGAGAAATCAGGGATTCCCCTTAAAGGTTCTTCAGAGATTCCCACAGAAAATCTTTCAGGAATTAGTTCAGGAGTTCCTTCTTAGATTTTTCCAGCAGTTCCTTCAAGTATTCATCCAGAAGTTCTTTTTGGGATTCTTTTATGAGTTCTTCCAGAGATTGCTCCTGGAGTTCTTTCGGAGATTATTCCAGGAGGATGCCTTCAGAAGCAACAACTGAGATTTCACCAGAAGTTCCTTCAATAATTCCTACAGGATTTTTTAAGACACTACACCGTCTTCAGCAAGCGGCTGCACAGACTGAACATTACTAACACGAGAAAACACACAAAACACTCAGTGGCCCAATGGAGAATTTTCCGTTTGATGAAAAGTTTTCACCGACTGGAGCAGCAAGCAGAAATTCCAAAATAAACTTTCTGGATTCCTCAAGAAACGAATTCCCAGAGGAATCCTGGATAGAGTTTCTGAAAAAAAATCAGGAAGCAGAAGCAGAATACTGGAAGAAGTTCCCAGAAGAAATTTCCACAGGAATCCCCGAAAGAGTCCTTAAAGCAATCCTAGAAGTACTTCCTGAAAGAATCGCTGAAGGAGTTTCTGGAGGAACCCAGGAAGAAGTTTTTGGAAAAAATATCGAGAGAAGTTATTGGAGGATTCTCGGAAGAAGATCCCGAAGGAATCCAGGAAGGAGTTTATGGATAAGGAGGAATCCAGCAAATACGTTCCGAAAGAATCCCGGGGAATTCCAGAGGTTTCCCGGAAGAAATTCCCAGTGGAATCCAAGGAGGAATGTCAAAAGGAGTTCCCAAAAGAATTCCGGAAAAAAATCCCAAAAGAATTCCGGAAGAAGTTCTCGTTGGAAACCCGGAAGAAATTCTCGTAGAAATCCCGGAAAAAGTTCTTGAAGCAATCTCGGCGGAATCCCGGGAGAAATTCTTGGGGGAACACCGGAAGAAGATTTTGGAGGATTTCCTAGATAAATCTCTTATGAATCATGAGATAGTCCTGAAGAAATCTTGGATGGACATCCCGGAGGAATCCCAGAAAGAATTACCGTAGAAATACTGGCATGAGTACTTGAAGAAATCCAGAAAATAGTTCCTGAAAGAATCCCGGAAGAAGTCTTGCAGGATTTCATCTAGGGATTTTCAGCATTCCTAGAGAAATTCATGCAGAAATCTTCAAAAGAGCTCGTGGAGGAATCTCGCATGGAATTTCTGAAGGAGTCCTGAAGGAACCTCGTAAGGAATCCCACTAGGAATTTTGGAAGGAGTTCCTGATACAAATACAAAGAAATTAAAAAAAGGAGTTCCTGATGGAATTCTAAAATGAATTACTAAAGAATTCTTGAGATTAACTGCTGGAGGAATCTCGGAAGGAATCTCTGGTACATTCTCGGAATAAAACCTTTGAGAAAACTCAGAAAGAACAATGGAAGAAACCCGGAAAGGAACAACTGAGGGCATCTTAGGAGGAGCTACTGGAGAAATCCCAGAAGGAATTCCTTAAGAAATCCCGGAACGGAAAGAATCTTTGGAGGAATCTCGGGAGAAAATCTTGCAGGAATCCCTGACGAAACCGGTTTGGGAAGCTCAGAAGAAATTCCTGAAAGAGTCTCAGACGGAAATAATACCCCCAAAAGAATCTCATAAGAAACTCTCTCGAAATTCCATGCAGTAGAAACTCTTGACAGAGTCCTGGGAAGAGTTTGATGAAAAACCGCGGATCATGTTTGGCGGTTATGACCTTCAGTCTTTGAAGGAATGACTCCAAAAAAAACAAGAACAGAAAGTGTTCATCCGACGTTTCGGCCGCTATATTGCGCCTTCTTCAAGGAATCTGTGAACAATGTTTCGTTTATGTTGTGTTTATGTTTGTGTTATGAAAGCTACTTACTAACTATGCTCCGTTCTATCGTGATTATGAGCCCACAGCATAGGTCAAAACGTGTTTGTTTACAAATCGCTGATGTAACATTATCAATTGTTGTTCTTAATATGATCATTTCAATTTTACCGGCCACACTACGGTTAACCCTCGAGCAGTCGCGTCTTTGACCACCTTCAGCAACATCATGCTGTGTACCAGAAGTTCATTTTTCAGTGGTGATATGAATTTATTCCAAAACCAAAGCTCAAAGTACTTTCAAGGGTGCCTCATTCCCGTATTTCAATGTATCACAGTGCTGAGAAGGACTGCTGACAAGTACCATCATCATCAATTCAATTTTCCGACGCTTTGTTGACGCTTCCACACTGGATAATTAATTCCATCTGTTCAATTTAGAGACCGCCTGTTGCGAAAAGCATCGCATTCCCCCTGACGCGAGTCGACTGACTCGCACGTTCCCACACAACAGCAACAAATGGCTGCAAATGGGCGGCTGGCCACAAGGCATGGATGATGGGGAGTAATCATGTGACTAATGAGCCACGCTTCGGAGAACAGCCAGACAGTGCAGTTGCAGGCGCTTCAGTTGGCTGTCGGTGGGTGTACCTATATATCGTGATATCATCATTGCTGTGATAATTTGGCCGGCCAAGCAATAAAGGAACGAAAGCGTTCAGTCGATGTATTGATCTCTCTATCGAAGAAACGCTTTCGGCTTCGAAACAGTAGTGATGTCATCCAACGCTGCTATTATCTCCTGCTTGTGTTGTCCGGTTCGACACGGATGGTTGGCAAAGTTGTCGAGAATTGGCGTTTATTAGGGGTTAGTAAAAGATTTCTCCTCCCACGTCATTACTGGAAAGACGAGCTAAACGATTTTCGAAACTGGTGGGAACCTTAGTCCAATTCCGTATGACAGAACTGTAAAGTAGTCACTCAAGCTTTATCGTATAACAGGAGGTGACTCATTCTGCAAATGTTGAAAAAGGTTCTTCTCATTCTACAAATGTTGAAAAGGGGGGGGGGGGGGGGGGGGGGGTTTAGGGTGCTTGGGGTTTCGGATTCTCCCAAAAAATAACCACCTGGTTTATGGACAGTCCCTTACCTAGTTTAAGGAGTGGCTACGGTTCGGATAGCAACGATCAATCTTTGCAAACTTATGCAAAATGGTACAGCACAAGTGGCTTTAGCTCAAGAACCTTGCTTTCGTAAGGGTGATTTCAATCTAGGTAGCCTGTTAACCCGATGTTTGCTACTTTCAGTAAAAATGAAATGACGAACGAGCGTGTCATGCCTCGAGCCAGTGTGCTTGTCAACAACACAATCGTTGCTTCACTCAACTCTGAAAGGTGTATGTGCTAGCACAATAAATATATCTGTTTGAAACAGAAAATCTATCTATTTTTCGTTTTATTTACCACATGATTAACCATCCCCTACAGATGCTGTCAAACAAGTCATCGCATATCAACATCAAATCAAACAATAAAAATTTACCGTTCCATTTGCAGCTTTTCCGTGGCCGTGTTTAAATATTTTTTTTTCTTTTAGTGACGTCAAAGCGTCATTTAATGGACATGATTACTTAAAAAGTTTAAGCACAATTATGAATTATCAATGTATCCACCGACCAGAAAAACACATCCCAATCCCAAACAACTCATCGACTCTTTTTGATGAGTCATTCATTACCATAATGTTGGTAATTGCTTACCGGTGCCCAAGATTGCCCCATTGCATTGGACAACCATTTAACACATGCACAGTAGATAGGTGGGTATGTTCCAGTTTTGTTTTTCATGTAATTTTGGTTTCAACACTTACATCTGGTAGCACGTATGGTTCGCTGTAGGCCGACTTTCGGTACTCCTCCTGTTCGTGGCCCAGCTCCGGTAGGTGGAAGTATCGCACAAAGGCATAGTACTGAATCAGCAGCATCAGCACGGCGCCAATCAAGCACGACATCAGAAAGAATAGAAACAGGCTCGTCAGATCCATAGTTGTGGCGGTTCGACGAATTTCTTCACCAAAAACCAAAACTTGTTACGATATTTGACTTTTTCGGTGTTTGCCTTGCACCTGTTTGTACAATGTGTGAGAAATAAGCACTTTTTTTTATCACGCCCCCATTCACGACCACCGTGGGTGCCCCAGCAGCTGACGGTTTCCGCCCTGATAGTATTTTCTGGACACACGTTCGCGGTCGTAAAACACAAGCTACAGCCACAAAAACGCCAAACCCGTAGGTTCACTTTTTGCTTAGAATAACACCAAACCAGGACACTGATAACACCAATTTATGCCTTTTTCAAGAGATTACGCCAATATTCTATACGGAACAGAAAGGCAACTTCAGTGCTTCTGTTGTTATCAGCAGCGCGGACGACACATCTAGCCATTCATCGATTTTGGCATTTTCAAACAATCTAAACGGGAGGGTACTCACATCACCCCAGACACCGACGACCCATCTATCTATCACTATCTGCGGATTGGGCGGCAGCATAAACACTACAAATCCCATCAGCAGACGACAAACAAGAAATTTCTGTGCTTTACACTCCGATGACTTTGACGCCTCTTGCCGGCACCGCCCACGACGCAAACGACCACCGTCCGTTTGCACGATACTATAGCTACTAATTGAACATCATTTTGATATATAAAAAAATCACAATCTTGAAATTCTAATCACTCTTTGTTTTGATGAAAAAAATAATATTCTATTTGCGCGACCCGGGTATTTAACCCAACCGACCGAGCACTACTGCGGCTGCTGCTGCCCAGTGATGTCAGATTTTTTCACAAGTGCTTCCGTAGATGAAAATTGATGAGCGGGGGGGAGAATTTCAGAATTTTTATTCCGTAGACTCAGGTTGAAAATCCGTAGATTTCCCGTAGCTTTCCGTAGGTTTCCGTATAAAAACCGGGTTTTCTGTAGATTTATTCTACGGATCCGTAGTTCCGTAAAATGAGCGCAATTCCGTAGATCTACAGAAATTTCCGTAGATCTGGTAACGCTGCTGCTGCCTGGTGCAGCTGTCAGAAAGAGACTGACGTCGCATTCGTCGCATCAAAACTAGAGCAGGATACAACATTTTGTATGATACACGAGGGTTGCATTGTTGTGCAACATTGAGCATGTTGAAAGTTGCATGGGTGGTGTTTGTTTCACATCGGAAGAGGGTGGCGTGACATGCTAAGAGTATGTTTTTGATATGTTTTGCATAACCACAGTGGGACTTCAAGGTTGATGGTGTTGCAAATATTGAAGAGCAACAACGTTAACATTTTGTCGTCAAGCATTTACACAAGTTTACAAAATAAAACGAAAGTAGTGAACTTCTGTCAACGACCAAAATTTTTGAAGCACAATTTAGTGCTGGTTTCAAAACCGACCTTCAAAAAATTTTAAGTAAAACAGTTTTTGAGTTTTAGCTCAATATCGAGTTTTTCAACTTTTCAAAATATGTAATTTACTAAAATTCAAATATATTACGTTTTGTTCAACCAATTTCAAATCTTTTTTCATCAATAGGAAGCAATCAGTGAAGTACTAGATTGAAAGTAATGAGCTAGATTTTTGTATGGTGAGATGATCAATTCTCCGTTTCTGCAAAAAAAAATGCTGCAAACAGCGTGGGTTATATGATTTCTTGCCTAATTTGATGCTGTTTGAGCAAAACTTTGGGTAACTGTGTTGTTGAAGTTGCAAGAAATAAATAATACAACAACACAGTTACCCAAAGTTTTGCTCAAACAGCATCAAATTAGGCAAGAAATCATATAACCCACGCTGTTTGCAGCATTTCTTTGCAGAAACGGAGAATTGATCATCTCACCATACAAAAATCCAGCTCACTACTTTCAATCTAGTACTTCACTGATTGCTTCCTATTGAAAGCTCAATACAATACCATTCAATCATCTGAATACAGGTTTTGCGTCAGATTGATGAAATTCAAGATATTGGCGAGCTTTGGGGACGATCTTCTTAAATTTTAGCCAAATTCCCAAATTTTTTTGAAGAAATGTATTTTTTTCAATAAGAAAAAACAACTTAAAAATTCTTTCTCGACGTTTAGTTGACATATCATATGTAGGCGAGGTACAGTAAAAATTTCAGCTCAATCGAAGCATTGATTACGGAGAATGAGATGTTTGAAGCGAGCGACTTTGCTTAAAAATAGAACAAAAATCGATTTCAAATCATCAACCTTGTATGGAAAGTCGAAAAAATTTCCGCTCTACTGTAATTTTTTTCTTTCGCGTTTTCAAACTCAGGGCATGATTCTACACCAAAAGTGATCATCAGCTTACCGAGTTCAAAAATGCTGTAAACTAGTGTTATCATTATATTTAACAAACAAAACCACGGTCCGCGAAAAATGATTCGCTCGGCATGTGTGATGCGAGCGCGATGCAATCGTTATCATAAAGTCGATATGATAAATTCGAGATTTCATTAACTTTTTGGGCATTAATGCTTTATTTTCCAGATATGCTTATGAATGTATAAAAAATGTACGGTAAAAAATTTGCACGCTGATATAAACTGATTGGCATTTGGATTCGCACTACTGTTCAATACATTCGTTACATACATACATACATACATACATTTATGTGTTCCACATCATTAAGACAAGACATAATCAACAATAGTACGCCACAATACTCGGTTTGTGGCTGCCGCTCTCCATCCTCGGTCACGCCCAATGCTCGCCAAGTCACGCTCCACCTGGTCCGCCCATCGTGCTCTCTGCGCTCCACGTCTTCTTGTGCCAACCGGATCCGTTGCAAGCACCAGCTTTGCAGGGTTGTTGTCCGGCATTCTTGCAACATGCCCTGCCCACCGTATCCTTCCGGCTTTGGCCACCTTCTGGATGCTGGGTTCGCCGTAAAGTGCAGCGAGCTCGTGGTTCATCCTTCTCCGCCACACACCGTTCTCCTGCACACCGCCGAAGATCGTTCTTAGCACGCGTCGCTCGAAAACTCCGAGTGCTTGTAGGTCCTCCTCGAGCATGGTCCATGTCTCGTGCCCGTAGAGGATTACCGGTCTTATTAACGTTTTGTACATGGTGCATTTGGTTCGTGGGTGAATCTTTTTCGACCGCAGTTTCTTCTGGATCCCGTAGTAGGCCCGACTTCCGCTGATGATGCGCCTCCGAATTTCACGGCTCACGTTGTTGTCAGCCGTCAGTAAGGATCCGAGGTAGACGAATTCCTCCACCACCTCGAAAGTATCCCCGTCTATCGTAACATTACTACCCAGACGGATCCGGTCGTGTTCGGTTCCGCCTACCAGCATGTACTTTGTTTTTGAGGCATTCATCACCAGTCCGACCTTTGCTGCTTCGCGTTTCAGGCGGGTGTACAGTTCTGCCACCGTTCCAAATGTTCTAGCGATAATGTCCATGTCGTCCGCAAAGCACACAAATTGACCGGATTATGTGAAAATCGTTCCCCGGCTGTTGAGCCCGGCTCGTCGCATCACACCTTCCAGCGCGATGTTGAAGAGTAGACATGAGAGTCCGTCACCTTGTCGCAGTCCCCGGCGAGATACGAATGAACTGGATAGTTCACCCGAAACCCTTACGCAGTTTTGCACACCGTCCATCGTTGCTTTAATCAGTCTAGTCAGCTTCCCAGGAAAGCCGTTTTCGTCCATGATTCTCCATAGCTCTGCGCGGTCGATACTATCGTATGCCGCTTTGAAGTCGATGAACAGGTGGTGCGTTGGGACCTGGTATTCACGGCATTTCTGGAGGATTTGCCGTACGGTAAAGATCTGGTCCGTTGTCGACCGGCCGTCGATGAAGCCGGCTTGATAACTTCCCACGAACTCATTTGTTTTAGGTGACAGACGACGGAAGATGATCTGGGATAGCCCTTCCTTCCACTCCTCCGGTAGCTGTTCGGTTTCCCAGATCCTGACTATCAGCCGATGCAGACAGGTGGCCAACTTTTCTGGGCCCATCTTGATGAGTTCAGCTGCGATACCATCCTTACCAGCTGCTTTGTTGGTTTTGAGCTGGTGAATGGCATCCTTAATTTCCCTCAGCGTGGGAGTTGGTTCATTTCCGTCCTCCGCTGCACTGGCGTCGTCGTTCCTTCCGTTGCCGTGGGCTCCCGTGCCTACGTTCTCCACGCCGTTCAGGTGCTGATCGAAGTGCTGCTTCCACCTTTCGATCACCTCACGTCCGTCCGTCAAGAGGCCTCCGTCTTTATCCCTGCATATTTCGGCTCGCGGCACGAAGCCGCTGCGGGATGCGTTGAGCTTCTGATAGAACTTCCGTGTTTCTTGGGAACGGCACAGCAGTTCCATTTCTTCACACTCCGCTTCTTCCAGGCGGCGCTTTTTCTCCCGAAAGAGGCGGGTCTGCTGTTTCCGCTTCTGTTTGTAACGTTCCACGTTCTGTCGTGTCCCTTGCTGCAGCATTACCGCCCTCGCTGCGTTCTTCTCCTCCAAAACCGCACTCCTCCTGCACTCTTCGTCGAACCATTCGTTCCGTCGATTCCGTTCCACGTACCCGATGGTGCTCTCGGCTGCGTCGTTGATGGCTGCTTTCACTGTACTCCAGCAGTCCTCTAGAGGGGCCTCATCGAGCTCGCCCTCGTCTGGCAACGCGGCTTCGAGATTCTGCGCGTATGCTGAGGCGACATCCGGTTGCTTCAGTCGCTCTAGGTTGTACCGTGGCGGTCGCCGGTACCGTACATTGTTGATGACGGAGAGTTTTGGGCGCAGTTTGACCATCACCAGATAGTGGTCGGAGTCGATGTTGGCGCCACGATAGGTCCTGACGTCGATAATGTCGGAGAAGTGCCGTCCGTCAATCAGAACGTGGTCGATTTGAGATTCCGTCTGCTGTGGTGATCTCCAGGTGTAACGATAAGGGAGGCTGTGTTGGAAAAAGGTGCTACGTATGGCCATATTTTTGGAGGCGGCGAAATCAATGAGTCGTAGGCCGTTTTCGCTCGTTTGCTGGTGGGCGCTAAACTTACCAATCGTCGGTCTGAATTCCTCCTCCTGGCCTACCTGAGCGTTCAAATCTCCTATGATGATCTTGACGTCGTGGCTTGGGCAGCGGTCGTACTCGCGTTCGAGCTGCGCGTACATTCGTTATCAATTGAATATTAGTTGGAAAAGAACATCCAAAGCCTCTACAATATTAATGGACCTTCACTTCAAATCGTTCTTGAGAATGGTTTGATTTCAAAACGAGAATAAAAAAACGGAGTGCTTCCGCACCCAGATTCGATAACAGGACCTTGAGAATCATGATCATCTATCTTACCACTACTCTACTTCACCTCTGTTAGAGAGGTGTGAATCAAAGCCACCTGTCATCTATATTTACTTTCATGCCCCAAAGAACTCATTATCAAATCAACAGCTTTTCACTTCGGATTGTACTGCTATTGTACATTAGTGCAAATCGAAGTGATTTTTAGTTGATTTTTTCCAGTGGGATTGTTTTGATTCTCAAGTCAACAGTGACAGCATTGCGAATTCAAAGGTAAAGTCATTGGTGTAGCTAGGATTTTTTCCTGGAGGGGGCCCAGGGGGGGGGGGGGCGGCCTGACTTGAGATGAATTTTAAGCGGGATGGGCGCCCTATATGTGAATATGCAAATCGGTATTGTAGTTTTGAGTAATCAAAATGCCTGTTTTAGATTTGTTCATAGTTTCGTAAGCTATATGAGTACGAACAATTCCTCCAAGATTATTTTTTTCCATAGCTTGTTCCATCATGGCTTCATCCAGAAATTCAATCGAGAATTCATCTAGGGATTCCACTAGACATTTTTTCCGAGATTTGTCCTAGGATATCTTTAGAGGTTCCTCCAGTAATTGTTCCAGTGCTTTTTTCGAGGTTTCCTTCAGGAATTAAACCAGAGATCCTTTAAGGTATTTCTGCAGGTATTCAGAGATTTCTACAGGGATTTCTCCTGTTACCGTTACGATGATCTGCGTTTGTTTATTTGTATTTTTTAGAATATTGTTAGATTTGATGTTAGTAATTGTTAGTTAAAATTAATTAGTTCTTCATGTTAATTGTTAGTAAAATTATTATTTGATTGTTAATAATTGTTAAAATTTGTTAATATTGTAAAACACTCCGAGAAAACTAGGGACAAAATTTGTTAACACACGAATACACATTGAACACACCTAACACCTAAAAGCACGGAGGGTTCGAAAAAAGGGGATATAGAGTTGCCATATGTAAAAAAAGAGAAATAAAAGAGTCCAATGAGGGAAAAGGAAGGAAAAGGGGGGAGCAGGCTACTGGGTCGAATAGCGCTAAAGCTAAAGCCTATTCTAATCTCGAGCTCATAGCGAACGGACAAGAAAAACCTCTCCACCTAATTAAAGTGACCGTTGGAAGTTTGTAGTCGGTGCTAGTAAAAGTTATAGTTTTACCCGAGTGCAATTTGAAGTTGGAATCAGGTATATTAAGCAGAAGTTTGCCGTTTTAAGTATTTCCCACGAAACCCAGTAGCTCCCCTAATGCCAAATATAATCCTAACCCCTATTAGGACCCATTAGCGTTGGCCTGCTAAAGGTCTCCCACGAGCCGCCAAATTCCGTGATGAACCACTGAGAGCAGCCTAGAAGGTCCGCTTTAGGGCCTCCGTCTACCCAGTGCCCCGCACGTCGATCCGTTCGAGAGTCCGCAACGGTCCGGAACCCTGGTGTAACCCCGGAAGACCCCGGTACACCGCCAACATTGTCCTCGTCCGTCAACGCGCCTCCCGGACGACCGTTTGGAGCCCTCCGAAGACCTCCGGAATCCTACGAGGACGTCCTGGACCCGTGGACAGCCCGAAGCCCCGCCAGATCGTCAAGAACCCCTCCACGTGCTGCACTTCCGCCGGCCGGCCTCATCGAGACGAGATACACGCCACACCTCCCACACTCACACACCTCGTAAGTCCAATAAACCAATTATAGAAAGAAGAGTGCGTTTTCTTGAACCCTTGACGAGCTCACGCCGACCCTAAGAGTCTCTCGTGCTAGGGCAGGTCCATCCGACCCACTGGGTAACACTCCAGACATGCCTTTCAGAATTCCACTAATAATTACATCTGGAATAATTCAAAGTATTTCTACAGGAATGTATTCCTGAAATTATTTTAGAAAATTTTACTTAGAGATTATTAAAAAATTCTCCAAGAACTGCTTGAAAAATTTGTTCAAAAAAACCTTTAGGGATCCTAGTATTCCTTCAATAATTACTGCAGACATTGATTACTTCAATTTTTTTATCCAGAAATATTACTTCAAAAAATCTTCCAGGTATTCGCTAAGAAAGCCCTCGTGAGATTCCATAAAGGGTTCCTTATTGGGTTGCTTCAGAAATTACTTCAAGAGTTCCTCCTGGGACTCACCGGAAATTACTTCTGTTTTTCTTTCAAAAACGAATTCCGGAATTATTTTAAAAATTCCTACAGATTCCTTCAGAAACTCTCCCAGGAATTATTCCAGGATTTAAGGATTTCCTCTGGAATTGGGTTTTTAAATTAAGAAAAATATATCGATTTTTTGATTTTATACGAAAGAGCACCTTTTTCTGAGCTACTATGATTTTTTTTCGGATTTTTAGAACTTTATTTTGGTATCTAAAATCAATTTCAAAGAGATTTTTCGAAATCACCGTTTGACAGTTGGGTAACTGTTTGACAGCTCCACCCAGTACAAAATGCGACGAGAGGTGATTCGACAAATCGCTCCCATACAAACTTCAAATTGATTTTTAAATAGGTTCCCGGGCATAAAAATTCATGAAAATTTGGATTTCGGCTGAGTTTTGTATGCAGATTCAGAATATGGAATTATCTCAACACCGCTAAAGAAGCCAATTTCAGCGGTTTCTTCAGTACTTCCCCTGAGAATTTTTCAGAAACTCCTCTTGGAATTCCCTCAAAAATCGAACTTTGTATTTCTTCAGAAATAAATCTTGAGATTCCTCCGGGAACTCCTCAAGGAATTCCTTCGGAAATTCCTCCCGGATTTTTATCAAGAATTATTCCAGGTATTCCTCTTGGCATTCCTCTAGGATTTCATTCAGGCATTCCTCTAGGATTTCATGCAGGCAACTCTCCTGCAAGAGTTCTAGCAAGAATTTCTTCAGGAATTACCCCAGGTATTTCTTTAGGAATTCCTCCGGGAATTTATTCAAGAATGGATCCAGGAATTCTTCCATGAATTCCTTCGAAAATTCTTCCAGGGTTTCCTCCAAGAATTAACCC